>NC_091382.1:10757431-11016142 GCF_038502225.1 Cherax quadricarinatus
CATGAACTTCCAGTACCAACAACAACATGAACTTCCAGTACCAACATGAACTTCCAGTACCAACAACAGCATGAACTTCCAGTACCAACAACAG
This sequence comes from Cherax quadricarinatus, assembly GCF_038502225.1. NCBI lineage: Eukaryota > Metazoa > Arthropoda > Malacostraca > Decapoda > Parastacidae > Cherax > Cherax quadricarinatus. The sequence continues at coordinate 10,757,526 of NC_091382.1, forward strand.
CATGAACTTCCAGTACCAACAACAACATGAACTTCCAGTACCAACAACAACATGAACTTCCAGTACGAACATCAGCATGAACTTCCAGCAACAACATCAACATGAACTTCCTGAAGCAACACAAAGAACATTCAAGACACTGATAATTATATCCATCCTAATTTAGCTGACAAAGGAAAGGAACTTAATTGTAATTGCAGCAATAAACATTATGGTGTAGTCAGCGAGGGTAAACAGGAGGGGATAAGGTGGTGGTGCGGGGGGGGAGGGGGGATGTTGTGGGGGATGATGAAGTGGTTGTGGAGGTTATTGGGGTGGTTGTGACTCAAGAAATCGTAATGACGCGATTGCAAACAAACCACGGTACGGGTGGGGATTGAACTCGCGGTGGGTGAGCCGTAAAACTCAAGACCGACATGTGAGCCACTGGATCAGCTGGCTATAATAAGATTCATCCAACTAGGTATATTTACACACCATAGGAAAGTTAGCATAGGCACCATTGTGAGTTTTACGGCTCACAGAGAGTTCAATCCCCACCCGTACCGTGGTTTATGGTTGTTGTGGATGTGGTGGTTGTGGAAGGGTGATGGTGCAGCACAGCAGCGTATCACCACTGTACCACATCACACCACAGCAATGCTGTTCTACAGCACCAATGTACCAGAGCACTGCACCACAGCACCATTGTACCAGAGCACTGCACCACAGCACCATTGTACCAGAGCACTGCACCACAGCACCATTGTACCAGAGCACTGCACCACAGCACCATTGTACCACAACACGGATAGAGGCAGCATAGGTATGACTTTTGCACAAGAATAATTAAGCAACAACAGAGAGTAGGTCCGCAGCGACGTTTGTCTCAACACACTAAGGAGGTGCAAACAATCTTAGGTGCAAACAATCTAAGGAGGTGCAGTCTCAGGTGCAAGCAATCTAAGGAGCTTCTAGCAGTCACCGTTTCAAGCAATCTAAGGAGGTGCGATGTAAGGTGCAAGCCATCATTGAAGGTGCAAGAAATCTGGCGGTGCGTGCGTACACACACACACACACACACACACACACACACACACACACACACACACCAAATTTTTTTTAAAAATAAATCGAATTATATCTTGAATATCTCCACGCGGATATACTGGAGTATACTTACGAATATATAATATATTTGCATTAAGTATTAATACAAATTATAATTTTTGTATGACAATGATATACAGGATACATACACTAAGAGGTATATTTCTTAGCGTACGTTTGTTGACATTTTGCCTTGATTCTTATTTTAGGTAAATTACGTGGTCTTAATGACCCTAATGTAGTCAACAGCATTATTCTTCACTTGTCATTAATCGAAGGTAGGTTAAATGTACTGTGGTGTTTGTTTCTCATTGTGTGTTTACCGTCAAGTTACTTTTATCTGTGGTATAGGGATCAAAATATTCTTGACTGGTGATCAGGTTACGCCCAGGTTAACGATCCTTAGTGTAGTCAATAGGCTCCATTCCCAATTAACCAACCAATTAGCCACTCACGGAATATTTGGCATTTGATTATTATTGTTATTGTGGAAGATTGCATTTATCTGTAACTCATTATGTACATAACAGTAAATGATAAAGATAATTATTTATCAGAGTTACATAGACAAGTAGGAATTTGGGACACCTAGGTCGCAAAAGTGTCCCCCTTCGATACCTACCACTGTCATATCCACAAGTTGCTCTGGACCTATTAATTATAAATGAAATATGTATCACCAGGAATGCTGGTAAATATATAAATTTGTGGACTGTATATTAAAAATAATAAATGATTATATATATATACACATGTATTCTCCTTCTGTTATATATATATCTTAATCATAACACTCACCAGTTTGACTGGAGATTAATGTGTCATGTACAGGACCCCCCCTTTTGCATACATTTATGAAAAATTTACTGGACAGAATTTAAACATAAATTAGACAGCTTATCTGAGGTTCCTGGAGTTGTCCTGTCCTGTCGCCTGATACTCAAATTATGCAGGAATGCACATACAACAATTTCGGCTCCTACTTGAGAGGTGTCAGCCCAATTTTAACCTCTAGAGTACGAAAATTCTTCACATTATTAATTAACGTCTGTTACTCTTAATTCAAAACAAACAATGGCGAGTCACCTCTGCGCAGGCGCCGGGTTTCCCATTTTCGATAACATACTTTTTTTTTTTTTTTTTTATTCGCCGGTATTCTCCCGGCCCGGGTCTTTTCCAAGTAGTGGTGACCCGGCCTTGACTCCCTATCTGGGGAGTGTCTCGAGACTTTAGTCTCCCATGGGAGGAGGTACAAGTACCTCCTCATCTTTGGGACCAAGTGTCCCCAGGCCTAGCCATATTCCCCGCCCTCACGGGGTTCGTAGGGAGAAGCTAGGCCTCTGGTCTGCCATTTACCCCGCCTCAAAGGGGCTCGTGGGGATGGCAGTCTTATGAGCTGCAGATGATAGCAAGCTCATAACATACTTCATTTAAATACAGTATGGCCATCTATTTACATATAACTATTGTATTTCTGGAAAATATATACAATATTTTCCACATTATTATTATTATTACTATTTTTTTATTAGTAGTATTACGAATTATTCTTTTATTATTATTATTATTATTATTATTATTGTTATTATACTCATAAAAATTGTACTGTAATTACATGTGTCTTACCTTTCAGGAATTTACATTATTGTTCCTTGGGAGAAAGAGTATTTACATTTATCAGTAATGGAATTTTAGGAACTTGCTATCTTTTAGGGGTTAACTCAAACGTTTGTTTAACACAACACTGTCCTCTGCCTCTATAATACTGATAACGTCCACAATAACCAGAAAGGTTTAACACTAACGTTTCTGATAAGCCGTGACTATGAAATTAAATTGGAAGTTAGGCAAAATACCACACATTGGGATAGCTGGCCAGGCTATTGCAGTGCAGGGCTTTTTTAGCGGCTATAGAAAAAATTGTGTGATATTTATAATGGTAAAAGTTTAAAGGCAAACGGGTACGAGTGGGGACCAGTGAATATTTACATAAGTTTGGAATTTTTGGTTCCCTGGCGTTCTCACATTCTGGTTCCAGCAGTTGCTTCCAAAATTTTTTGAAGACTATGCTGCTCTTGTCTTTTATTGTGAACTCACCATTACATTGCATTTTCTAGTCTTCGCCATTCAAAGGGTGCACCTTGAAGCTTGTGTAGGGCTCTTGATCAACATAAGTGCAGCTACCTTCTCCTTCCTCAAATCAAAAAATGATTTTTCCCATTTCTCTCATTACCCAGGCGTTGTAACACCCTTAGGAGTTTTGAGTTGCCCAATGAATTTAATCATAATTTGAAGCTTCAACTCGAATAGCCACTTTTTTACAGACTGTTCATGTCTTTATGGAGATATTTTCAATCACGTTCAGTATCTTTATTTTCACACGAAAGTTACATGAAAGTCATTATTGTGAAGAAATCAGTATTCCCAACGGGGATAGAACCGAGAACTGGCCCCAGGGCCAGATTAAGGCCCGGGCTTCAGGGGCTGCAGGCCAGGGACCTCCGCCAACTGCAAGACCTCCAGAGATTAAGTAAAAATTTTTCACAGTTACTACTGTAAGTTTATCATATTATTCGTTCAACACACAAGCCGTATCCCACCGGAACTGGGTAATCTAAAAATAAAAACTTTCGTTTTCTTTTTAAATCTAATGTATACCAGAGAAGGGAGTTACTAGCCCCTTGCTCCCGGCATTTTAGTGGCTTCTTACGGCACCATGACTTAAGCAAGAGTTTTTTTTACCTCTTCTCTATGGAGGTTTATAATTGTTATTACAAGATGTATATAATGAACTGTTCACTGATGGGATATTTTTTTTTCCTTTTGAGATATCACTGGGGTTCTCACAGTACCTGTAGCCCAGGGTCCTCACAGTACCTGTAGCCCAGGGTCCTCACAGTACCTGTAGCCCAGGGTCCTCACAGTACCTGTAGCCCAGGGTCCTCACAGTACCTGTAGCCCAGGGTCCTCACAGTACCTGTAGCCCAGGGTCCTCACAGTACCTGTAGCCCAGGGTCCTCACAGTACCTGTAGCCCAGGGTCCTCACAGTACCTGTAGCCCAGGGTCCTCACAGTACCTGTAGCCCAGGGTCCTCACAGTACGTGTAGCCCAGGGTCCTCACAGTACCTGTAGCCCAGGGTCCTCACAGTACCTGTAGCCCAGGGTCCTCACAGTACCTGTAGCCCAGGGTCCTCACAGTACCTGTAGCCCAGGGTCCTCACAGTACCTGTAGCCCAGGGTCCTCACAGTACCTGTAGCCCAGGGTCCTCACAGTACCTGTAGCCCAGGGTCCTCACAGTACCTGTAGCCCAGGGTCCTCACAGTACCTGTAGCCCAGGGTCCTCACAGTACCTGTAGCCCAGGGTCCTCACAGTACCTGTAGCCCAGGGTCCTCACAGTACCTGTAGCCCAGGGTCCTCACAGTACCTGTGGCCCAGGGTCCTCACAGTACCTGTGGCCCAGGGTCCTCACAGTACCTGTAGCCCAGGGTCCTCACAGTACCTGTAGCCCAGGGTCCTCACAGTACCTGTGGCCCAGGGTCCTCACAACCTGTGGCCCAGGGTCCTCACAGAACCTGTGGCCCAGGGTCCTCACAGTACCTGTAGCCCAGGGTCCTCACAACCTGTGGCCCAGGGTCCTCACAGTACCTGTGGCCTAGGGCCCTCACAGTACCTGTAGCTCAGGGTCCTCACAGTACCTGTAGCCCAGGGTCCTCACAGTACCTGTAGCCCAGGGTCCTCACAGTACCTGTAGCCCAGGGTCCTCACAGTACCTGTGTTACAAAAAACGCGATTCTAAAAGCTTAGAAATCTCCAGTGAATACTAGAAAGGACTGCCCTTCTAGCATCCAGCCTGTTACTGGGTTTTCGTAACAAGTAGTCAGTATCCTTGTCCAATTATCCATTAGAATTCAGTATAATTCAATAGTGCTTCAGGATTACAACTGGTAGGCTACTAACTAGAGAAATTAAAATTTAATAAATTTATTAAGTCTAGAGGTATATTATTAAATAAAATTAATCACAGTAATCAAAATAATATCACATCTCTCGAGTACAATATTATTGTGCTGAAAGCACATATCACATTTATAATTCTTAAGTACCGTCTGGTACATTAACATTTAATAAGATATTACAAATATGTACAAGTAAGTTTGTGTGTATGTGTGTAAGTGCTCTAAGTAGTTCGCTATGTCTCACGACTCGACTAGACTTAAACAAGTGACTGACAAAGTCCTTAAATAAACTAACTTCTTAACCAACTGGCAGTCAGAACAGTCTGCTTGAACAATAAAAAGAATGCTAAGCCCAATAGCAATATAACAAGCAACTGCGACACAGAATCAGGAACAAGGAGATAATATAATGACACTAAGTAGGGACCATCTGCAGATCCTCCACAAAAGTCACAAAACTCCCATACTACTGAATCTAAGTTCAGCATAAGAAAATCCCCGACTGTGACAGTACACAGACACCAGTACAAGTTAAGTGAGAAGCTACAGCTCAGGACCTGAGATGCTCAGAGTGTCTATGAGACACAACCTCAGTACAACGTCGAAAATCACTGAGTCTATACAAGGTTCTGTGAACAGAGTTCTACAGAACTAACAAGAATAATGAGACAGACAATCTGTCCGACCACCAAGAGAGTCTAGACCAGACTGAATACTTCAGGTGAGGTGAGGACACCCCCCTCGATCACGTGATAGCTCCGTGGGTCGCTGCCCAGCAACAACGAGAAGCCGGCAGTCTAACGAGCCACAAGCGATAATTACAGTAGTTAGACAATCAAGATTTGAACTGAGCACATATGTTACATCCTACCTCACAAAATTTAGCTAAGTCAAATAATAATATAAAGCAATATATTTACGATTTAGCTATTATCGCAAATATAAGCAATATAAAATTATATGAAAAGGTGATAATTATATATATACATTATATTCATAATCATAATATACATTATATTCATAATCATAATATACATTATATTCATAATCATAATATACATTATATATATTGCAACCCATTCAGGGGTTGCAACACCCCCCCTAACACGACAAACGGTCACACTAGGAGTTGCATTAATGTCTTTCACATTATTACTGATTACTCATATCTTTAATAACAATTTAATATAAACATTAATCAAAGTCTCTCTTGTGCAAAGCACCTCTACAATTTCACAGCGTGTGTACACTAAGATATGCCCCTAGTACTAGGGCAGTACACAGTATCGTATCTCTGCATACTCGTGGTTATGTACATCAGTGTAGAGACAGGATAACGTAGACAAGCATAATAGTCTTTGTATAGACAGGAGACAGCATTCCACTCTTTAGTGGTGGTTGTGGAATGCGAGGCAGTATGGACATCTGAGTATGAAACAGCTTAAGGTGTGTAGTGAAGGGGGGGTCTGCGGCAGGACAGTGTTGCGGCGCGCAGTACATCGCCCACACAACACTACCCACTCATCACTCTGCTTATGTCTCCTCCTCATACACAACACTACTGTGAATATATAAATATAATAATTAGACATGACATGAGTATACATAGTTAATATGGGCAGGAGGGATTAAGTTACTTTACTGAATTTGAGATAGCAAGTAAGAAAAGGTATTTGGGCATTAAAATTACGTAAATTTTAAATGGGGAAGTGCCCAAATACTCGTCAAAATGTTCAAAGGACACCACAAGAGCTAGAGCATAATTTTTCTGGTGTCGTTTGAGCTTAGATGAATAGTAACATATAGGATGGAGAATATCAGTGGATGTTGACTGTTGGAGCAGCACAGCGCCCACTGCATAACCACTCGCCTCTATATGTAAAAAAAGAAGATTGAAATTAGGACTTCACAAGAACAGAGGAAAGCAGATGCTTCAACCTTTTGAACAAATTTGAACAATCACTAGTCCAGATGAACTGAACTTTGAAAACAGTGAGAGGTGTAGGTGGAGGTGTGTATGCTGGCTTGCCTGTCACTTGACACACGTGGCAACGTCGCACATGATCAGCTACTGTTTCCTTCATCTTTGGCCAAGTAAAATGTTTTGCCAGTTTACCGAGTGTCTTCTTGACACCCAAATGTCCTCCTATGGGACTATTGTGAGCAAAATCAATGGCTTGTTCACGAAATGTAACTGGTAACACTACGAGATGCTTGACTGTGGTGGAAACACTATCAGCTGACAACTTACATGTATTTTTCTTCTTCATGTATTTTTCTGCTTCACTCTCAGTAACTGCTATATCTGTCTTTTCAGTGACTGATCAACAAACTGATCCTTGATTAAATCATCATGAGTTACAAATTTAACGTCAGGTGTGTCCTGACTAGGTTGATGACACGGGGGAGTTGGTGTTAATGACCCTGGGCGCAGAGCATCACTAAACATCATATTCAAGCCCAAATCATTGTCATCCACTAACTCAACAGGAGACAAGGATGGTTGCTGAATCTTTGACATAGCTCTAGTAATTGCGCTGAGAGGAAATAAAATAGGTTTCTCTCTACAAGCTTCAATGGCATAATTATCATCAGTGGTATTATCAATCACAAGTGGTTCTTTACATATACCAGCATGAAGGATATTGTTCCCTATCAACAAGTCCACTGACCTGATGGGAAATACACCACTGGATATACCCACTGAAATATAACCAGTATAATAGTTTGTTTCAATATAAACTTTGTGCAGAGGCACTTTTATAACAGCCCCTCCATAGGCTTCTAACAATACATCTATCTTGCAATAGGTATCGTCAGTTATGGGCAGTACATCTCTTAATAACGTGAGATAACTGCCAGTGTCTCTGAAAGTAATTATCTCAGTTAGATGTGATTCGTCAAATCCTATTCTACCTCTTGAAAAGTAAGGACTCATCGCTGAACGAATCTTTTCGTCAGATACACTCTCTGACGCTAGTCATCTGTCCTGAGTAACATTATCTAAAACAGTAGGATCAGAGATATTACTAGGATTTTGGTGCCTTTGTTACTCGGAAGAAGATACGACTTGTGTGGGGGCGCCAGCCGCACGACTGCTTCTCGTATCTCTTTCTAACTTACAGCAATACTCTCTAGCATGTCCTTTTCTATTACAATAGGTACATTTAACTTTCTTCTTCTCGATATCAGATTTCTGTCTAGCCACAGAGACAGATTCAGGATTGTGAGTTTTCCTGGTAAAGGTACGAGAAGTTACAGTAGCAGGTACATCAGGCCGGCAATGAGCAGCTGTTTTAGGTTGTCAACTTCTATGACAATTTTTAGTTACCTTGTTTCTCTGTGTTTTAGTACGTACAAGTTTGTGAGAAATCTCGTAATTGTCTGCTAATGCTGCAGTTTCCAGAATATCTGAGGTATGATTGATCAGATATTCTTGTATGTCAACAGACATACAGTTGTTAAACTCTTCGTGTAGTAACAACTGAACAAGGCTGTCATAGTTGTTACATTTAGCAGCTCTAGACCATCTCTCAAATGCAACTTTTTTCTCACGAGCAAACTCTACACAAGTTTGATCTTGTCGTCGTTGTAACGTACGAAATGCGTGTTGATAACCTACAGGTAACAAGTTATATGTCTCTAGAATTGTTTGACAGCGTCATAACTAATGTACTTGGCAAATGGTAAAGCAGCAGTACAAGTTTGAGCTCTTCCTGTCAAAGCTGTATGCAACAAGGTTGCCCAGTGCTTACGTGGCCAGTTCATAGCACGTGCCTGGTTCTCAAACACATCAAAATAGGTATCTAAGTCACTCTCAAAAAACTTAGGAACCATAGAGGCAGCTTTCTGCACATTGTGTCCTGTGATCTATCAGTCTGTTGTCTTCCCAGACGAACATTTCCTCTCTGGAAATCTTCGTTCAATTTCCTCTGTGCCTCTATTTGTGCAGTCTGCAACATAATGAGGCATTCTAACCTCTCAAACTGTTCCTGAGAGATAGGACCAGTGGGTAATGGAGGAGTAGGGAAATTAACAAGTCTTTCTGGACGATCCTTAGGTCGGGCACCTCGTCCAACCGTCCCTAGAGGGTCTAGATCTGGTCTATGATAAGTAGATAGAGGTGTAGCATACAGTGTACTGGTATGGGGTTGAGTCATCCAACCAGCTATACTCTGTACTATTGTGTCAGTGAGGCGGTAAGGCGTGAGCGGAGGTTCACTAGGCTCAGACACTTCTGCCTTAGATGCTCTTTCTTCTTCATCAAAAAAAGTCATACTTCCTAATTGTGACACTAGGCTTTCTGAATCTGAATCATAATCAGACATCTCTGTATGAGCAGGAAACAATATGTCTAGTTAACGCTCTGACAGTTTCTGTGGTGTAATTCCTGTTATACGTCACACCGAGATATTTGGCTACTCGCCAACACGTCTGAAGTTTAATGTACTTAACTCAGACAAAGTCAGAGTATCAATTAACTGTTTCACTTTGGCATACATCACGAAAATAAGTGTACTACGAGAGAGTGATTATGGGAAACTATAATCCTAATAGGAATTTTAGTGTTGGATATCTTAGAGTTAGAACTCATAAACAGTATTTCCATCTCCTTGGATCAAGAGACTCAGGTACATATATCCACCTGGTATGTTGTACAAGATTAAACTCAAAGTCTTCAGATTAGGAAAGTACTCAAAGTGTTTGATCATAGAGTTTCAGTATGTCAAACTGGACAATTTCTCCAACACCTTGGATCAAGAGCCTCCCGGACAGGTTCTCCAACACTTTGGGATCAAGAGCCTCCCAGACAGGCCCCCATTTGTTACAAAAAACGCGATTCTAAAAGCTTAGAGATCTCCAGTCAATACTAGAAAGGACTGCCCTTCTAGCATCCAGCCTGTTACTGGATTTTCGTAACAAGTAATCAGTATCCTTGTCCAATTATCCATTAGAATTCAGTATGATTCAATAGTGCTTCAGGATTACAAATGGTAGGCTACTAACTAGAGAAATTAAAATTTAATAAATTTATTAAGTCTAGAGGTATATTATCAAATTAAATTAAATTAATCACAGTAATAAAAATAATATCACATCTCTCGAGTTCAATATTATTGTGCTGAAAGCACATATCACATTTATAATTCTTAAGTACCGGCTGGTACATTAACATTTAATAAGATATTACAAATATGTACAAGTAAGTTTGTGTGTATGTGTGTAAGTGCTCTAAGTAGTTTGCTGTGTCTCACTACTCGACTAGACTTTAACAAGTGACTGACAAAGTCCTCAAATAAACTAACTTCTTAACCAACTGGCAGTCAGAACAGTCTGCTTGAACAATAAAAAGAATGCTAAGCCCAATAGCAATATATAACAATAGCAATATATAACAAGCAACTGCGACACAGAATCAGGAACAAGGAGATAATATAATGACACTAAGTAGGGACCATCTGCAGATCCTCCACAAAAGTCACAAAACTCCCATACTACTGAATCTAAGTTCAGCATAAGAAAATCCCCGACTGTGATAGTACACAGATACCAGTACAATTTAGGTCAGGACCTGAGTTACTCAAGAGTGTCTATGAGAGACACAACCTCAGTACAACGTCGATAATCACTAAGTCTATACAATGTTCTGTGAACAGAGTTCTACAGAACTAACAAGAATAATGAGACAGACAATCTGTCCGACCACCAAGAGAGTCTAGACCAGACTGAATACTTCAGGTGAGGTGAGGACACCCCCCTCGATCACGTGATAGCTCCGTGGGTCGCTGCCCAGCAACAACGAGAAGCCGGCAGTCTAACGAGCCACAAGCGATACTTACAGTAGTTAGACAATCAAGACTTGAACTGAGCACATAATGTGTTACATCCAACCTCACAAAATTTAGCTAAGTCAAATAATAATATAAAACTGTGACCCAGGGTCCTCACAGTACCTGTGGCCCAGGGTCCTCACAGTACCTGTAGCCCAGGGTCCTCACAGTACCTGTAGCCCAGGGTCCTCACAGTACCTGTAGCCCAGGGTCCTCTCAGTACCTGTGGCCCAGGGTTCTCACAGTATCTGTGGCCCAGGGTTCTCACAGTACCTGTGGCCCAGGGTCCTCACAGTACCTGTGGCCCAGGGTCCTCACAGTACCTGTGGCCCAGGGTCCTCACAGTACCTGTAGCCCTGGGTCCTCACAGTACCTGTAGCCCAGGGTCCTCACAGTACCTGTAGCCCAGGGTCCTCATAGTACCTATAGCCCAGGGTCCTCAGTGCCTGTGGCCCAGGGTCCTCACAGTACCTGTGGCCCAGGGTCCTCACAGTACCTGTGGCCCAGGGTCCTCACAGTACCTGTGGCCCAGGGTCCTCACAGTACCTGTGGCCCAGGGTCCTCACAGTACCTGTAGCCCAGGGTCCTCACAGTACCTGTAGCCCAGGGCCCTCACAGTACCTGTGGCCCAGAGTCCTCACAGTACCTGTAGCCCAATGTCCTCACAGTACCTGTTGCCCAGGGTCCTCACAGTACCTGTGGCCCAGGGTCCTCACAGTACCTGTAGCCCAGGGTCCTCACAGAACCTGTGGCCCAGGGTCCTCACAGTACCTGTGGCCCAGGGTCCTCACAGTACCTGTGGCCCAGGGTCCTCACAGTACCTGTAGCCCAGGGTCCTCACAGTACCTGTGGCCCAGGGTCCTCACAGTACCTGTGGCCCAGGGTCCTCACAGTACCTGTGGCCCAGGGTTCTCACTACCTGTGGCCCAGGGTCCTCACAGTACCTGTGGCCCAGGGTCCTCACAGTACCTGTGGCCCAGGGTCCTCTCAGTACCTGTAGCCCAGGGTCCTCACAGTACCTGTGGCCCAGGGTCCTCACAGTACCTGTGGCCCAGGGTCCTCACAGTACCTGTGGCCCAGGGTCCTCACAGTACCTGTGGCCCAGGGTCCCCACAGTACCTGTAGCCCAGGGTCCTCACAGTACCTGTAGCCCAGGGTCCTCATAGTACCTATAGCCCAGGGTCCTCAGTGCCTGTGGCCCAGGGTCCTCACAGTACCTGTGGCCCAGGGTCCTCACAGTACCTGTGGCCCAGGGTCCTCACAGTACCTGTGGCCCAGGGTCCTCACAGTACCTGTGGCCCAGGGTCCTCACAGTACCTGTAGCCCAGGGTCCTCACAGTACCTGTAGCCCAGGGCCCTCACAGTACCTGTAGCCCAGGGCCCTCACAGTACCTGTAGCCCAATGTCCTCACAGTACCTGTTGCCCAGGGTCCTCACAGTACCTGTGGCCCAGGGTCCTCACAGTACCTGTAGCCCAGGGTCCTCACAGAACCTGTGGCCCAGGGTCCTCACAGTACCTGTGGCCCAGGGTCCTCACAGTACCTGTGGCCCAGGGTCCTCACAGTACCTGTAGCCCAGGGTCCTCACAGTACCTGTGGCCCAGGGTCCTCACAGTACCTGTGGCCCAGGGTCCTCACAGTACCTGTGGCCCAGGGTTCTCACTACCTGTGGCCCAGGGTCCTCACAGTACCTGTGGCCCAGGGTCCTCACAGTACCTGTGGCCCAGGGTCCTCTCAGTACCTGTAGCCCAGGGTCCTCACAGTACCTGTGGCCCAGGGTCCTCACAGTACCTGTGGCCCAGGGTCCTCACAGTACCTGTGGCCCAGGGTCCCCACAGTACCTGTAGCCCAGGGTCCATACCATACCTGTGGCCCAGGGTCCTCACCGTACCTGTGGCCCAGGGTCCTCACCGTACCTGTGGCCCAGGGTCCTCACAGTACCTGTAGCCCAGGGTCCTCACAGTACCTGTGGCCCAGGGTCCTCACAGTACCTGTAGCCCAGGGTCCTCACAGTACCTGTGGCCCAGGGTCCTCAGTACCTGTGGCCCAGGGTCCTCACAGTACCTGTGGCTCAGGGTCACCACAGTACCTGTAGCCCAGGGTAATCACAGTTTAAAGCAACACTGCGACTAGCCAAGGACTCGAACACATGTTTTGGCCAGCCTCATGGTGCGCGAAAACCACATGACGCTCTAACCCACAGGACCACTAAATCCTACAAGAATCAAGCATCCAGCTAAATACTGCGGGTGTGTAGTTGAGTGCCCGGTCTGCGGTGCTGCCGATCATGCCGATACATCTTGCAGTCTTCTCTCCCCCCCCCCCCGACTTGTCTTAACTGCAACGAAACTCATCCTTCTTTTTCCCGCCGATGTCGGGTCTATCTTAATGAACGTGAAATCCATTTTCTTGAGCGAAGGCCTTATGCTATGGCGCTCTCTCCGTTCCGCCTTCAGAGGAATCTTACCCTTGTTCCTTATTCTCGAGTAGCTAGAAGACCTCCAGCCTTGGCAGTCCTCGCACCTACCAGCTCCTCCAGTGCAGTGTCTTCCAGGGTCACCCCCTTCTCTAATTCTTTTGCGATTTTACCCTCTGAAACCCCTACCTTCTTACCTATTTCTACCTCTACTTCTTCATCTCACCCGCTAGTTCCTCAGTCTTCAAGGCTCTGCACTCCTGCATCTTCCCGCCTGCCACCTGCGAAACCTGTCTCCTAAGCCAAATCTCTTCGCATTCCTCTGGTGCTTACAATTCCTCAACAGTTTTTCTTTTCGGCCTCGGTGCCTGGTTCTCACTCCATTTTCTAACTCTCACACGAAGGTGAAGATTCACCCCCCTCCCTTGTGTGGTCCCCTCTTCTGTTTCCCCCCAAACTTCTTCCCCAGTCCCCTTCCAGCCTCCCTCCTCTCCTGTTCCACCATAGGACTCTTCTGTCCCCGCCGGCGCATCTCTCCAGGTTCATACTCCCCTCCCCTCTCAGACCTCTTTGGTTCCCTCCATAGTCACCCCGATCTCTACTTGTACTACCTCACCTGTCTCTTAAGTCATGGTATCGGCATCTTCCTTATTTGCTGAGACACTTGAAGCTTTTTCCGACCATATTGCGGAGACAAACCGTCGATGGACACTAGTGAGCCGCCATCTGCCCCTTTTTAGTTTTCACGACCCTCGCAGCAGTCTTTTCCTTCGCAGCATTCTGATTCCTCCTAGCTTACATGCTTTCCGTTGCCTCCACACATTGACTTCACTGATCCTACTAGCCCGTAGATTTTTTCACTTCTTATTGTTGGAATATCTATCTTTGTAAATAATGACTTACAATGGAATATTCGTGGCCTCAGGGTTAATCGGTCAAAGCTCAAGGTGTTACTCTCCCAGTTTTCCCCAGTATGTGTCAGGGTACAAAAGCCTAAAGTTCGCTCAGCGGTTATTCGTCCTGTTTCTGGGTATGTGCTGTTGCATTCTTCTGATCCCTTTCCTGGTGAAACTTTTAAGAGAGTGCACTTCTTGTGCACATTTGTATACCTTTTCAACAGGTCTTTGTTCGTTTTTAGCTGCATTATACTGCAGCCTGTATTTATTTGCACAGGTAGTATACAGTTTGCTCTCTATATCTCTCCCCTTCCCGTACATTCTGTATCTCAGATGTCTTATTCTTGATCTCTTCTCTTCCGCCGACCATCTTGTTAGGTGATTTTATCGCTCACCATCATCTTTGGGGAAGGTCCCACTGTGACTCTCGTGGTGATCAGCTGGAGTCTCTTCTCACTTCTCATCTTCTTCATGTTTTAAATACGGGTGCTCCAACCCATTTTGACTCTCGCATTTAATCTCTCTCTTGCATTGATCTCTCTATCTGCTCCTCGTCAGTTGCACTTGATTACGCTTGGTCTGTTCTCCCGGATTTGCACGACAGTGATCACTTTCTTACTTCTGCTACTTATTCCCGACCGCCTCGTAGCCCTCGTTGGCAATTTGGACGAGCGAATTGGGACTCTCATCTTACTGCTTTTTGTGAGGACCCTTCTTCGCCCTCTGTTGATGAGCTGGTCCACCAGTATTCGACCTCAGTTTTGACTGTAGCATCATGTTCTATTCCTCAAACCTCAGGCAGGCATTCTCAGACATGTGTGCCTTGGTGGTCTCCTGCATATGCCTGTGAAGTGCGTTTGAAACGTGCTGCGTGGGGCTGTTATCGATATAATTGGACAGTAGATCATCTTTTGGATTTTAAGCGAGCAAGCAATTGATTGCCACGTCATACGCAAAGCTAAACGCACTTGTTGGCAAAACTTCGTTTCTACCATTACCTCGACTTTCCCTGTGCATGCGGTTTGGAAGAAGCTACGGAAGTTGTGTAGCAAGTACGCTCCAGACCCAGTTCTTGTTTTGCGGGTTGCTGGTTAATGTTGCGGAACCTCTAGAAGTTGCCACGGAAATCGGGAACTATCTTGTCCGTGTCTCGCAAGGGCTTCACCTCTGTCTCTCGTTTCTCGCTTCTAAGTCCGCCAGGGAGCAATCATCCTTGGATTTCTCTTCTAATGGGGTGGGGCCATATAACGTATCTTTTACTCTCCTAGAGCTAGAGTCCACGCTTTCCGCTTGCCAGTCATCGGCAACTGGGCCTGAAGATATCCGTATGCTACAGCATCTGCATTCTAAGCATCTGCATTGGACGCAAAGGGTTCTCCTTCAGCAATGGAAATCTGCCATTGTACTACCGTTTCGCAAACCAGGCACCTCGGGGCTTGATACTTCTCACTATCATCCCATTGCTCTGACCAGTGTAGTCTGCAAGATGATGGAACGATTGGTGAATAGACGTCTGATATGGTATTTGGAGACTCAAAGCAGTCTTTCTCCTTACCAATATGGCTTTCACAAACGCCGCTCTACTTTGGACCCCTTGCTCCACTTAGATACGTATGTACAAAAGGCCTTTGCTAATAAACACTCCGTCCTAGCAGTCTTTTTTGATCTTGAGAAGGCATATGACACCACTTGGAGGTATAACCTCTTAGCCCAGGTCCACTCCTTAGGCCTCCACAGTAATCTACCAATCTTCCTTGCTGCTTTCTTATCTGATACATATTTTCATGTCCGTGTTGGCGCCTCGCTTTCCTTAGACTTTGTTCAGGCTGAGGGAGTCCCACAAAGTTGTGTCTTTAGCACTACCCTTTTTCTCTTGGCTATAAATGACCTACCTTCCGTTCTTCCATCGCAGATTTGGTTGTCACTTTTTGTGGATGACTTCGCTATAGCTTATGCAGGCGGTGACTGTCGCCTGGTAGTAGCCTCCCTTCAGGATGCGACTGACCGAGTTTCCCATTGGGCCACTTCTCATGGATATAAATTTTCTAGTATGAAAACCCATTTCATTATCTTCACTAGACGTCCTCTTGTCCCAGATATTCCACGTACCCCAGAATGTGGTACGGTCAAGTTTCTTGCCATTCTGTTCGATCGCCGGTTGACATGGAAACCTCACACCACCACTTTGAAGGCAGCTTGCCATGGTGGGCTGAACCTCCATAGAATTCTTGTGCATCGTTCAAGGGGAACAGATCGCCAGACTCTCCTCCATTTCATGACTACTGTAGAACTCACAGTAGTCATGAAATGAGAATTAGTTTATTCTGTTAGAGACTGATGAAGAAATATTAATGAATGGTTTAATAGAAGGCGTTAATTTGTGAATAATATATCCAGCACTTGCAACTAATATAAGGAGGCCAATACAGAGACATGACTCACGAAATCGTAATGACACGATTGCAAACAAACCATACCATGGGCGGGATTTGAACCCGCGGTTTGGAGTTTTGAGGCTCTCTGACCATATGTAAAGTAAAAGGACACAAGTGCAACTAATGTGACATTTCACTGTGGCAACGTTTCGCTCTCCAGGAGCTTTATCAAGCCATTACCATGGCTTGATAAAGCTCCTGGAGAGCGAAACGTTGCCACTATAAAATGTCACATTAGTTGCACTTGTGTCCTTTTACTTTACATATTGTCGGTAATTCTACCAACTTTATTACACTCTCTGACCGCGGGTTCAAATCCCGCCCATATTATGGTTTAATACAGAGACATATCCGAGATATAAACAAGCCAAAAATGAATTAAAACATCATAGACGAGAGAAAGAAAATTTGAAAAAGGAAGCAGACGAAAGTAAGATGGATCCAACTTTTTTTTTAATTCATGTTTGCTTAAAAGTAAATTAATTATAGTGCACAAAATACAAAGAATTAAGAACGAAAACAAAGTTATTTAAGCAGAGAAAGAAACGTGCGAGACACTGAATATAATGTTTGTGTATTTACAAAGACTTTTTTTTATACACAACTCTTACAAATAGTGACGACGTTTCGGTCCGACTTGACCATTAACAAGTAACGATGGAAATATAAACACAAATGCAGTATAATGTGATCCTTTATTGACAACGTTTCACCCACACAGTGGGCTTTTTCAAGTCACACACAGATCTACTTGAAAAAAACCACTGTGTGGGTGAAACGTTGTCAATAAAGGATCCCATTATACTGCATTTGTGTTTATATTTCCATTGTGTCGGTATTTTATACCATTTATTTCCAACAAGTAACGATATTGTGCCTTTTTGTTCTCGAAGGACTTTTTTAAGGATAGCAAATTAGAAACGCAGATAATTAAGTTAGAGAATACAAAGATAACTACAGAATCAGTAAAGAAATTATTATTGAATGTTGACAAAGAAAAAAGTACGATAAATGATAGCAAAGAGAATTATAACAACCAACAACCGCAGGGGGAACTGAATAATAACTCTAGGCCTTTCGTGTTGTAGTAAACACATCATCAGGAGCTTGCAAAGCTGCAGAAATGGGTAAGAAATCTCAGCAAATTCGTTCCCTCTGAACGAATCTGCTGAGATTTCTTACCCAAGATGCAAAAAATAGCTCTTGGGTTTTCGTGTTGCAATCAACTCATCTGCAGCTTGCAGATTCGTTCAGAAGGAACGAATCTGCTGAGATCTCTTAGTCATTTCTGCAACTTTGCAAGCTGCAGATGTGTTGATTGCAACACGAAAACCCAAGAGCTATTTTTTGCATCTTGTATCGCTTGTTCGCGATTCTTGCATAATGATCATATTAACATTGTACGAAGTAGAGTATAACTAAGATAACCGTCAAGAGAATTGTTTATATTTCTCCTTGTAAATAACATCCAGCCACTACTTGACTGTATTGTGAAACGCACCTCGTGCTAGTGGTATTATATTGTGCCTAACAAAGATTTATTATATCTAAACTATATCAGATGTGTATTGCAAAAACGAAATAAATTCACAAATAATCTGCACACAGGACCGAGGAGTTTACGACGATGTTTTGGTCTGACTTGGACTCACGAAATCGTAATGACACGATTGCAGACTGAACATTAAAATGGTATAAAATACCGACAGGTTGTTAGGTAAGACACATATGCAACAGTTAGGTATCTTTATTATGAAACGTTTCGCCTACACAGTAGGCTTCTTCAGTCAAGTACAGAAAAGTTGATAGAAGCAGAAGATACTTGAAGACGATGTAATCAGTCATCACCCTTAAAGTTTTGAGGTGGTCAGTCCCTCAGTCTGGAGAAGAGCATTGTTCCATAGTATGAAACAATATGGAGATGAAGTGACAGGATGGAGCTTTTTATAGCGCCAAGAGGTGTTGCATATGTGTCTTACCTAACAACCTGTCGGTATTTTATACCATTTTAATGTTCAATCTGTCAGACACTGCAACACAAGGGTATCTTGGTACAGACATGCAATCAACTTCGACAACTTCCACTAGTGAGAGCGGCTGGATTTGAGAGGGACCTGACCTATCAGCATCTGAGTTCTTACCTCTCCTAGTGGCCTACGTCTCACCTCTTGGCGCTATAAAAAGCTACATCCTGTCACTTCATCTCCATATTGTTTCATACTATGGAACAATGCTCTTCTCCAGACTGAGGGACTGACCACCTCAAAACTTTAAGGGTGATGGACTGATTACATCGTCTTCAAGTATCTTCTGCTTCTATCAACTTTTCTGTACTTGACTGAAGAAGCCTACTTTGTAGGCGAAACGTTTCATAATAAAGATACCTAACTGTTGCATATGTGTCTTACCTAACAACGATTGCAGACAAACCATACCCCCGGTGGGGTTAGAACCAGCGATCCGAGAGTCACAAAACTCCAGACCGAGTTTTGAGACTCTGATCGCGGGTTCTAACCCTACCTGTGGTATGGTTTTTTTTCTGACTTTGACCATTTACAAAGTCGTCGTAAATTTCTCTCTCCCATGCGCGGGTTATTTATATATTGTTTTAGTCAAGGTATTGTGCCTTTTTTATTCTTAACTAAATAAATTATTTGTATTTGTATCAATGTGTATGCTGGTTGACCTGGAGAAAGTGTTCCTAACTAGTGTAGGAAATTTACATGATATACACACGTGTGATGCTCCTTAGGTAACAGGAGACGTTTGTTAAGCAGCCGGGATAGTCTAGTTAATATTCTGTCATGGCGGTGAGGACGCTGCCAAGTCTGCCACACTCTTGTTCACGTTCTCCCTTGTAATAGCAACCTTGCATTATACTTTAAAACTAAGTAAAAACGTGGTAAATTTTAATTTTTTTTTTCAGCATATTGGCTGTCTCTCACCGAGGTAGGTGGGTTTTCCAGGGTCATCACAACCCAAGGAAAACACACCCTCTGCTTCTTCCTGTCTTTAAAAACAAGAAGACTTATCCATCAACTTGACTGTCCCCAACTAAAACAATGTTCTTACCTGAAATGGAGGTATTCGTAGTGTAGTTCTCGATGGTCCTCGTCGGGATGATCTTCGTCGGTATGGTCTTCGTCGGTATGGTCTTTATCGGGATGGTCTTCGTCGGGATGGTCTTCGTCGGGATGGTCTTCGTTGGGATGGTCTTCGTCGGGATGGTCTTCGTCGGGATGGTCTTCGTCGGAATGGTCTTCGTCGGAATGGTCTTCGTCGGGATGGTCTTCGTCGGGATGTCCTGGATCGTCGATTCACACTAGTCTTAAAACACACAAAAAGAACTGCTAACCACAACAGTCTCCTGGGCCTTCCTTAGCTTCAGCTTCGTTACATTAGTTCCAGTCAGCATCCAGTCGTTGGTCCAGTCATTGATGCGGCTGTTCTCAACAACGTTATTCCGTTGTGCCTTACACACCAGTTTCAGCCATTTATTCTCTCTTCTAACTTCTTTTAACTCTTCCTTAACGTGGAGATACAGGTGTTCAGAGTCGGGGGAAGCCATCACAATCTCAGCTAAGAACGGAGAACATCCTAGGCACATCTTCACACGATGTAGATCACCTCACCATTCATCGACAACTCGGTTTCGAAACCATTACTTACCTACATATGTCCTTTCTAAACTTATCTAATTTAACTTCATTATTTCCAGTTCTTTCTTGATTTTATATCAGTACTTTATATCGCATTTGTTTATGCAAGTCTTCCACTAATATACCCCAGTGATGTCGTCCTTGTTCTACGTCTCTCAAGAGAGTGAAGTTCCAGGGACTTTATTAATTAATTTATCTTCGTATGAGAGATTATACAGTGTATTAATTTTATCATCCATCTCTGTATGTTCGCCAATGGATTTATATCCATTCTGTAGTAAGGGGACCAAAAGTAAGCTGTAAAATAAATTTTGGACCCCGGTTACTTATAATTCTTGACATAAATCTAAGTAATCATCTGTTAGCCTTTTTGGGCACACTTAAGTACTGTTGTCTTGGCTTCAGATTTCTGCTTACTATTACTCCTAAGTCTTTTTCACATTTGTGTGTGATCAAGCTCTACATCACTTAGTTTATGACCGTGAACTTTGAACAGGCACACTCTCACCCATTTCTGAATAAATTTTGTACCATGTTGAAATAAACTTGTAAATGTTTTCCCAAGGATTAGAACTTTACACTTGTCTACATTGACTGCATCTGCCACTCTTCAGAAATTACTAATTTGTCCAAATCTTCCTGAAGTTCAGTAGCGTCAGAATCTGTTATTCGGCCTATTTTTGTCAGTAAATTTAATCATGTCACTTGTAATTCGTTCATCAAGTCATTAATGGGAATTATGAACGACAGTGGGTCTAAAACTAATACTTGTGGAACGCCATTTGTGACTGGACGCTATTCAGATTTTCCTCTCCCTTTTCTCTTCTTCCTCCTGCTGCTACTCCTATTGTTGCTGCTACTACTACTGTGTGATGAATGGTTTGAAAAACCGACAAGTTGAAGATTGAGACACTTATGCAGCATATGGGAATCTTTATTCAGGAAACGTTTCGCCACACAGTGGCTTCATCAGTCCAATACAAAGAGGAAGGCGTAAGGAGAGGAGGAGTATGAGGTAATCAGTCCCTCAGCCTGGAGTCGATGTGTTCAGTCCATCAATCTTGTAGAATGTACAGCATAGGGCCGTACAGCATAGGGCCACGTCTACGGCCCTATGCTGTACATTCTACAAGATTGATGGACTGAACACATCGACTCCAGGCTGAGGGACTGATTACCTCATACTCCTCCTCTCCTTACGCCTTCCTCTTTGTATTGGACTGATGAAGCCACTGTGTGGCGAAACGTTTCCTGAATAAAGATTCCCATATGCTGCATAAGTGTCTCAATCTGCTACTACTACTGCTGCTGCTGCTACTGTTGCTGCTGCTGCTGCTGCTGCTGCTGCTGCTGCTGCTGCTGCTGCTGCTGCTGCTGCTACTGCTACTAATGTTAGAAGTATTGAGGGAGTCCACAGGCATGCTGCTGCTGCTCCTACTGCTGTTCCACCTGGTTATTACTTTTGCTAATCCTGCTGCCGTTCCTGTTACTTCTGCTGCACCTACTAATCCTGCTGCTGGAATAGGAGTGTTGGAAGTACACAGGTATGCTGCTGCTGTAACAGTTGCTAGATCACAAACATGCTGCTGGTTCTGCTGCTATAGAAAGTGCTGCGAGGAGTGCTGAGAAGCTGCTAGGCATGGTGCTATTGATACGTCTGGCAGGAAGGAGTACTATGATATGGAGAGCAGGGAAAGTTGCTCTAGATGCTGTGACTGTTGTTGTTGCTGTTACTGTTGTAGGTGCCGCCGCTGCTGGGTCTGCTGTGAGTGTTTTAGGTGCGTTGCCTGGAAGGTGAACGAAGTACTTTCAAGACTGATGTACTGAACACATCGATTCCAGACTGAGGGACTGATTACCTCAAACTCCTTTATTTTTCTACCGTTCTTGTTTTTATCGGACTGATGAAGCCTCTGTGCAGCGAAACGTTTCCTCAATAAAGATTCCCAGATGTTGCACAAGCGTGTCATACCTTGAGGGTGTTTCGGGGGGTCAAAGCCTCCGCGGCCTGGTCCATGATCAGTAGTGGATCAGGGCTTGATCAACCAGGTTGTTACTGCTGGCCGCACGCAAAAAGACGTACGAACCACAGCCTACCTGTTCAGTTACTGACTTTAGTTATCTGTCCGGCTCCTTCTTGAAGGCAGCCAGGGGCCTATTGGTAATCCCCCTTATGTATACTGAGAGGCAGTTGAACAGTCTTGGGCCACTGACATTCTCGATAGAAAACACTAAAAGACTCCCCAAAACATGGAAAAACCCTTCAGAATACTTCGTAAGAACGTGTTCCTGGTGGATGGCCTAAGGCTAAAGGAACCTGAAGGTAGGTGAGGCAGGCAGGGCACTCAGATACCACGTCTAAGTACACAATGAAGCAGCGTTGGTAGCAGCCTGGATGCTAAAAGGATTGCGGTGTTTAGGAGTCGTGAGTTCGATAATGTGTCCGTGAGGGAAAGTGAACCCAGTGTCATTATGTGTCCGCGGAGACACAACACTGGCAGGGTCGGGGGCACAACAGGCAGGGTCGGGGGCACAACAGGCAGGGTCGGGGGCACAACAGGCAGGGTCAGGGGACAACAGGCAGGGTGGGGACACAACAGGCAGGGGCGGGGGGCCAACCGGCCGGGTCGGGGGGACAACAGGCAGGGTCGGGGCACAACAGGCAGGGTCGGGGCACAACAGGCAGGGTCGAGGATACAACACAAGCAAGGTCAGTGCTAATACATATTTCTTTTTACCCTGTTTGTGACAGTCTCAAACATAGTTTGTATCACCACCACCATAACCCTCACCACCACCAAAACTCCCACAACCTCCATAACCCCCACCACCATAACCCTCAACACCACCAAAACTCCCATCACCTCCATAACCCCCACCACCACCAAAACTCCCACCACCTCCATAACCCCCACCACCACCAAAACTCCCACCACCTCCATAACCCCCACTACCACCAAAACTCCCACCACCTCCATAACCCTCACTACCATAACCCTCACCACCACCAAAACTCCCACAATCTCCATAACCCCCACCA
Source organism: Cherax quadricarinatus (assembly GCF_038502225.1). Classification (NCBI taxonomy): domain Eukaryota; kingdom Metazoa; phylum Arthropoda; class Malacostraca; order Decapoda; family Parastacidae; genus Cherax; species Cherax quadricarinatus. The sequence continues at coordinate 10,780,850 of NC_091382.1, forward strand.
CCTCCATAACCCCACCACAACCTCCATAACCCCCACCACCATAACCCTCACCACCACCAAAACTCCCACCACCTCTATAACCCCCACCACCATAACCCTCACCACCACCAAAACTCCCACGACCTCCATAACCCCCACCACCATAACCCTCACCACCACCAAAACTCCCACAACCTCCATAACCCCCACCACCATAACCCTCACCACCACCAAAACTCCCACAACCTCCATAACCCCCACCACCATCAACACCACCACCACCATCACCACCACCACCATAACCCTCACCACCACCAAAACTCCCACCACCTCCATTACCCCCACCACCATCACCATAACCCTCACCACCACCATAATCCCCACCATCACCATAACCCTCACCACCACAACCCTCACCACCACCAAAACTCCCACCACCACCATAACCCCCACCACCACCCACCATAACCATAACCCACACCACCACCCAAACTCCCACCCAAACCCTCACCACCACCATCACCATGTTACAAAAAACGCGATTCTAAAAGCTTAGAGATCTCCAGTGAATACTAGAAAGGACTGCCCTTCTAGCATCCAGCCTGTTACTGGGTTTTCGTAACAAGTAGTCAGTATCCTTGTCCAATTATCTATTAGAATTCAGTATTATTCAATAGTGCTTCAGGATTACAACTGGTAGGCTACTAACTAGAGAAATTAAAATTTAATAAATTTATTAAGTCTAGAGGTATATTATCAAATTAAATTAAATTAAATTAATCACAGTAATCAAAATAATATCACATCTCTCGAGTTCAATATTATTGTGCCGAAAGCACATATCACATTTATAATTCTTAAGTACCGTCTGGTACATTAACATTTAATAAGATATTACAAATATGTACAAGTAAGTGTGTATGTGTGAAAGTGCTCTAAGCAGTTCGCTATGTCTCAAGACTCGACTAGACTTAAACAAGTGACTGACAAAGTCCTCATATAAACTAACTTCTTGACCGACTGGCAACCAGAACAGTCTGCTTGAACAATAAAAAGAATGCTAAGCCCAATAGCAATACAACAAGCAACTGCGACACAGAATCAGGAACAAGGAGATAATATAACGACACTAAGTAGGGACCATCTGCAGATCCTCCACAAAAGTCACAAAACTCCCATACTACTGAATCTAAGTTCAGCATAAGAAAATCCCCGACTGTGATAATACACAGAAACCAGTACAAGTTAAGTCAGAAGCCATAGCTCAGAACCTGAGATGCTCAGAGTGTCTATGAGACACACAACCTCAGTACAACGTCGAAAATCACTAAGTCTATACAAGGTTCTGTGAACAGAGTTCTACAGAACTAACAAGAATAATGAGACAGACAATCTGTCCAACCACCAAGCGAGTCTAGAGCAGACTGAATACTTCAGGTGAGGTGAGGACACCCCCCCCTCGATCACGTGATAGCTCCGTGGACAGCAGTCGCCCAGCAAGAAGCCAGCAATATAACAAGCAAACAGCGATAATTACAGTAGTTAGACAATCAAGACTTGAACTGAGCACATAATATGTTACATCCTACCTAACAAGTCAAATAACAATATAAAGCAATACATTTACGATTTAGCTATTATCACAAATATAAGCAATATAAAATTAAATGAAAAAATAATAATTATATATATACATAATAATCATTGAAACCCATTCAGGGGTTGCAACACCCCCCCAACACGACAGACGGTCGCACTAGGAGTTGCATTAAATGTCTTTCACATTACTGATTACTCAGGTCACATTACTAACAATATAATATAAAAATTAATCAGTCTCTCTTGTGCCAAGCACTTCTATAATTTCACAGCGTCCGTCACTAGGATATGCCCCTAGTACTAGGGCAGTACACATTATCGTATCTCTGCATGCTCGTGGTTATGTACATCAGTGTAGAGACAGGGCACTTTGAGGCTCGATCATAGTAGAGGAGACTGCATTCCACTCTTAAGTAGTGGTTGTGGAATGCGAGGCAGTTTGAACATCTTAGTATGAAACAGCTTAAGGTGTGTAGTGAGGGGGGGGTCTGCGGCAGGACAGTGTTGCGTCACGCAGTACATCACCCACGCCACACTACCCACTCAACACTCAGCTTATGTCTCCTTACACACACAACAATACTGTGAATATAGAAATATACTAATTAGACATGAGTATATATAGTTAATATGGGCTGGAGGGATTAAGTTACTGAATTTGACATAGCAAGTAACAAAAAGTACTTGGGCATAAAATTACGTTAATTTAAATGGGGAAGTGCCCAAATACTCGACAAAATGTTCCAAGGACACCACAAGAGCTAGAGCATATTTTTTCTGGTGTTGTTTAAGCTTAGATGAATAGTAACATATAGCAGAGGATAGCAAGCGCTTCAACCTTTTAAATGAGTCTGAACAATCTCTAGTCCAGGTGAACTGAACTTTACTACTAGTAAGCTCAGTGAGAGGAGCTGCAATCTGAGAAAAGTTTGGACACAACCTGCGATAATATACTGCCCTACCCAGGAATCTCTGTACTCCCTTCCTATCCTGTGGCACTGGAAATTCAGAAATTGCACGAACCTTAGCATCAATAGGAGCAACCTCACCTTGGCCGATACAAAAGCCTAGATAGGTAATCTTGGCTTGAACAAAACTACATTTAGCTAAGTTAACAGTGAAGTTGTAGTGCGCCAGTCTCTCAAACAATGCTCTGAGACGCGTCAAGTGCTGTTCCCACTCGTCACTGTACACCACTAAGTCGTCAAGGTAGGCTTCTACTCCTAAGTTGTGGGTCAACTCGTTCATTATACGCTGGAATGAAGAAGCCACGTTACATAGGCCGAAGGGGGTGACGAGGTAGTTAAACAATCCATCTTGAACAGTAAAAGCAGATATTTCTTGAGCACGTTCAGTAAGCGGGACTTGATAATAGCCTCGTAAGAGATCTTAACAGCTGACAAACTGGGCTCCTGACACACGGTCAATAAGGTCGTCAATGCGAGGTAGAGGATAACCATCAGGCAAGGTGACACAGTTCAATTTCCTGTAATCAGTGCACATCCTGAAACTACCGTCAGGTTTAGGCACTAAAATACAGGGAGATGCCCATGGACTTTTACTGCGCTCAATAAGTCCGTGAGATAACAGAAAATCAACCTCTTCTCTCAATGCTTTATGCTTCGTTGGACTCATTCTATATGGTGATTGCTTAATGGGTGATGCTCCCTGTACATCAACGTCATGTACACCCAGAGTACAACGTTTAGGAACATCAACGAACAATTCAGGGAAATGCAAAATCATGTTTTTAATATCACCAGCTTTATCAATTCCAAGGTTACTAAGAAAATCGTATAGTAATTGTATCTCTCGTGGCTATATAACCTGGGAGAAAAATTTCATCAGCGCCCTAACAATCGCACGAGCATTAATTTTTCACATAGGAATAGCTTCGGGATAGCGTGTTGCAGCGTCCATAATAGTAAATAAGTATTGGTTTCCTAGTTTGGTTCTAGGCAAAGGACCAACACAATCAATAATAAGATGTGAGAATGGTTCACCATCCCCGGTGATAGGAATGAGAGGCGCAGGTGGAGGTGTGTGCACTGGCTTGCCTGTCATTTGACACACGTATCAACGTCGCACATGATCATCTACTATTTCCTTCATCTTTGGCCAAGTAAAATGTTTTGCCTGTTTACCGAGTGTCTTCTTGACACCCAAATGTCCTCCTATGGGACTATTGTGAGCAAAATCAATGGCTTGGGCACGAAATGTAACTGGTAACACTACGAGATGCTTGATTGTGGTGGAAACACTATCAGCTGACAACTTACATGTATTTTTCTCCATCAGTACACCGTTACTATTATAGTAACAATTATCGAGATCCTTTGCTTCACTCTCAGTAACTGCTATATCTCTCAGTCTTTCCAGTGACTGATCAACAAACTGATCCTTGATTAAATCATCATGAGTTAGAAATTTAACGTCAGTTGTGTCCTGACTAGGTTGATGACCAGGGGGAGTCAGTGTTAATGACCCTGGGCGCAGAGCGTCACTAAACAACATATTCAACCCCAAATCATTGTCATCAACTAATTCAACAGGAGACAGGGATGGTTGTTGTATCTTTGACATAGCTCTAGTAATTGCGCTGAGAGGAAATAAAATAGGTTTCTCTCTACAATCTTCAATGGCATAATTATCATCAGTGTTGTTATCAATCACAAGTGGTTCTTTACATATACCAGCATGAAGGATATCATTCCCTATCAACAAGTCCACTGACCTGATGGGAAATACACCACTGGATATACCCACTGAAATATAACCAGTATAATAGCTTGTTTGAATATAAACTTTGTGAAGAGGTACTTTTATAACAGCCCCACAAAAGGCTTCTAACCTATCTTACAATAGGTATCATCAGTTATGGGCAGTACATCTTCTCTTAATAAGGTGAGACAACTGCCAGTGTCTCTGAAAGTAATTATCTCAGTTAGATGTGATTCGTCAAATCCTATTCTGCCTCTTGAAAAGTAAGGACTCATCGCTGAACGAATCTTTTCGTCAGATACACTTTCTGACGCTAGTCATCTATCCTGAGTAACATTATCTAAAACAGTAGGATCAGAGGTATTACTAGGATTTTGGTGCCTTTGTTGCTCGGAAGAAGATACGACTTGTGTGGGGGCACCAGCCGCACGACTGCTTCTCGTATCTCTTTTTAACTTACAGCAATACTCTCTAGCATGTCCTTTTCTGTTACAATAGGTACATTTAACTTTCTTCTTCTCGATATCAGATTTCTGTCTAGCCACAGAGACAGATTCAGAATTATGTTTTTTCCTGGTAAAGGTACGAGTAGTTACAGAAGCAGGTACATCAGGCCGGCAGCGAGCAGCTGGTTTAGGTTGCCAACTTCCAGTACAATCTTTAGTTACCTTTTTTCTCTGTGTTTTAGTACGTACAAGTTTTTGAGAAATCTTGTAATTGTCTGCTAATGCTGCAGTTTCCAGAATATCCAAGGTAGTATGATCAATCAGATATTCTTGTATGTCAGCAGACATACAGTTGTTAAACTCTTCGTGTAGTAACAACTGAACAAGGCTGTCGTAGTTGTTACACTTGGCAGCTCTAGACCATCTCTCAAAAGCAACTTTTTTCTCACGAGCAAACTCTACACAAGTTTGATCTTGTCGTCGTTGTAACGTACGAAATGCTCTTTGATAACTTTCAGGTAACAAGTTATATGTCTCTAGAATAGTTTGTTTGACAGCGTCATAACTAATGTACTTAGCAAATGGTAAAGCAGCAGTACAAGTTTGAGCTCTTCCTGTCAAAGCTGTATGCAACAATGTTGCCCAGTGCTTACGTGGCTAGTTCATAGCACATGCCTGGTTCTCAAACACATCAAAATAGGTGTCTAAGTCACTCTCAAAAAACTTAGGAACCATTGATGCAGCTTTCTGCACATTAAATGGGTCCTGTGATCTATCAGTCTGTTGTCTTCCCAGACGAACATTTTCTCTCTGGAAATCTTCTTCGTTCAATTTCCTCTGTGCCTCTATTTGTGCAGTCTGCAACATAATGAGGCGTTCATACCTCTCAAACTGTTCCTGAGAGATAGGACCAGTGGGTAATGGAGGAGTAGGGAAATTAACATGTCTTTCTGGACTGTTCTTAGGTCGGACACCTCGTCCAGCCGTCTCTAGAGAGTCTAGATATGGTCTAGGATAAGTAGATACAGGTGTAGCATACACTGTACTAGTATGTGGCTGCATCAAGCTAACAGTTAGGAGGGAAGGCGTGAGCGAGAACTGAGCTACACTAGGCTCAGACACTAGGCTCACTTCTGCCTTAGTTGCTCTTTCTTCTACGTCATCAGATAGAGTTATAGTTCCTTATCGTGACACTAGGCTTTCTGAATCTGAATCATAATCAGACATCTCTGTATGATATAATATATCTTTAATTAATGCTCTGACAGTTTCTGCGGTGTAATTCCTGTTATACGTCACACCGAGATATTTGGCTATTTGCCAACACGTCTGAAGTTTTAATGTACTCAACTCAGACAAAGTCAGAGTATCAATTAACTGTTTCACTTTAGCATACATCACGAAAATAATTGTACTACGAGAGAGTGATTATGTGAAACTATAATCCTGATAGGAATTTTAGTGTTGGTTGTCTTAGAGCTAGAACTCATAAACAGTATTTCCATCTCCTTGGATCAAGAGACTCAGTCAGGTACATACATCCACCTGGTATGTTGTACAAGACTAAACTCAAAGTCTTCAGATTAGGAAAGTACTCAAAGTGTTTGATCATAGAGTTACTAGTATGTCAAATTAGGCAATTTCTCCAACACCTTGGATCAAGAGCATCCCGGACAGGCCCCCATTTGTTACAAAAAACGCGATTCTAAAAGCTTAGAGATCTCCAGTGAATACTAGAAAGGACTGCCCTTCTAGCATCCAGCCTGTTACTGGGTTTTCGTAACAAGTAGTCAGTATCCTTGTCCAATTATCCATTAGAATTCAGTATTATTCAATAGTGCTTCAGGATTACAACTGGTAGGCTACTAACTAGAGAAATTAAAATTTAATAAATTTATTAAGTCTAGAGGTATATTATCAAATTAAATTAAATTAAATTAATCACAGTAATCAAAATAATATCACATCTCTCGAGTTCAATATTATTGTGCTGAAAGCACATATCACATTTATAATTCTTAAGTACCGTCTGGTACATTAACATTTAATAAGATATTACAAATATGTACAAGTAAGTGTGTATGTGTGAAAGTGCTCTAAGTAGTTCACTATGTCTCAAGACTCGACTAGACTTAAACAAGTGACTGACAAAATCCTCATATAAACTAACTTCTTGACCGACAGGCAACCAGAACAGTCTGCTTGAACAACAAAAAGAATGCTAAGCCCAATAGCAATACAACAAGCAACTGCAACACAGAATCAGGAACAAGGAGATAATATAACGACACTAAGTAGGGACCATCTGCAGATCCTCCACAAAAGTCACAAAACTCCCATACTACTGAATCTAAGTTCAGCATAAGAAAATCCCAGACTGTGAGAATACACAGAAACCAGTACAAATTAGGTCAGAAGCTATAGCTAAGGACCTGAGATGCTCAGAGTGTCTATGTGACACACAACCTCAGTACAACGTCGAAAATCACTAAGTCTATACAATGTTCTGTGAACAGAGTTCTACAGAACTAACAAGAATAATGAGACAGACAATCAGTCCAACCACCAAGAGAGTCTAGACCAGACTGAATACTTCACGAGAGGTGAGGACACCCCCCCTCGATCACGTGATAGCTCCGTGGACAGCAGTCACCCAGCAAGAAGCTGGCAGTATAACAAGCAAACAGCGATAATTACAGTAGTTAGACAATCAAGACTTGAACTGAGCACATAATATGTTACATCCTACCTAACAAAGGAAACTACATCAAATAACAATATAAAGCAATACATTTACGATTTAGCTATTATCGCAAATATAAGCAATATAAAATTAAATGAAAAAATAATAATTATATATATACATAATAATCATTGAAACCCATTCAGGGGTTGCAACACCCCCCCAACACGACAGACGGTCGCACTAGGAGTTGCATTAATGTCTTTCACATTACTGATTACTCAGGTTACATTACTAACAATATAATATAAAAATTAATCAGTCACTCTTGTGCCAAGCACTTCTACAATTTCACAGCGTCCGTCACTAGGATATGCCCCTAGTACTAGGGCAGTACACAGTATCGTATCTCTGCATACTCGTGGTTATGTACATCAGTGTAGAGACAGGATAGCGTAGATTAGCCGGACACGATGAGGCTCGATCATAGTAGAGGAGACTGCATTCCACTCTTAAGTAGTGGTTGTGGAATGCTAGGCAGTATGGACATCTGAGTATGAAACAGCTTAAGGTGTGTAGTGAGGGGGGGGTCTGCGGCAGGACAGTGTTGCGTCACGCAGTACATCACCCACACCACACTACCCACTCAACACTCAGCTTATGTCTCCTCCTCACACAACAATACTGTGAATATATAAATATAATAATTAGACATGAGTATATATAGTTAATATGGGCTGGAGGGATTAAGTTACTTTACTGAATTTGAGATAGCAAGTATTACGTTAAAAAGTAATTGATAATTATTAAGGACGTGACAGAGCGTCAGCAATTACATTACTAATGGAATAAGGTTGGATTCTGAGAGCCCACCTCATGATCCTAGCATTTTTACTCTTCATAGTATTTATATAAGTGAGTGGATTGTGGTCAGAAAAAACGTTAATTTTAAATGGGGAAGTGCCCAAATACACGTCAAAATGTTCCAGGGACACCACAAGAGCTAGAGCCTCTTTCTCAATAGTGGCATAATTTTTCTGGTGTCGTTTAAGTTTAGATGAATAGTAACATATAGGATGGAGAACGTCAGTGGATGTTGACTGTTGGAGCAGCACAGCGCCCACTGCATAACCACTCGCATCTATATGTAAAAAGAAGGGAAGATTGAAATTAGGAATTTTCAACACAGGAGCAGAGGATAGCAAGCGCTTCAACCTTTTGAACGAGTCTGAGCAATCTCTAGTCCAGGTGAACTGAACTTTGCTACTAGTAAGCTCAGTGAGAGGAGCTGCAATCTGAGAAAAGTTTGGACAGAACCTGCGATATCCTGCTATACCCAGGAATCTCTGTACTCCCTTCCTCTCCTGTGGCACTGGAAATTCAGAAATTGCACGAACCTTAGCCTCAATAGGAGCAACCTCACCTTGGCCGATACAAAAGCCTAGATAGGTAATCTTGGCTTGACCAAAACTACATTTAGCTAAGTTAACAGTGAAGTTGTAGTGCGCCAGTCTCTCAAACAATGCTCTGAGACGCGTCAAGTGCTGTTCCCACTCGTCACTGTACACCACTAAGTCGTCAAGGTAGGCTTCTACTCCTTAGTTGTGGGTCACCTCGTTCATTATACGCTGGAATGAAGAAGCCGCGTTACATAGGCCGAAGGGGGTGACGAGGTAGTTAAACAATCCTTCTTGAACAGTAAAAGCAGATATTTCTTGAGCACGTTCAGTAAGCGGGACTTGATAATAGCCTCGTAAGAGATCTTAACAGCTGACAAACTGGGCTCCTGACACACGGTCAATAAGGTCGTCAATGCGAGGTATAGGATAACCATCAGGCAAGGTGACACAGTTCAATTTCCTGTAATCAGTGCACATCCTGAAACTACCGTCAGGTTTAGGCACTAAAATACAGGGAGATGCCCATGGACTTTTACTGCGCTCAATAAGTCCGTGAGATAACAGAAAATCAACCTCTTCTCTCAATGCTTTATGCTTCGTTGGACTCATCCTATATGGTGATTGCTTAATGGGTGATGCTCCCTGTACATCAACGTCATGTACACCCAGAGTACAACGTTTAGGAACATCACTGAACAATTCAGGGAAATGCAAAATCATGTTTTTAATATCACCAGCTTTATCAATTCCAAGGTTACTAAGAAAATCGTCTAGTAATTGTATCTCTCGTGGCAATCCAACCTGGGAGAAAAATTTCATCAGCGCTCTCACAATAGCACGAGCATTAATTTTTCTCATAGGAATAGCTTCGGGATAGCGTGTTGCAGCGTCCATAATAGTAAATAAGTATTGGTTTCCTAGTTTGGTTCTAGGCAAAGGACCAACACAATCAATAATAAGATGTGAGAATGGTTCACCATCCACGGTGATAGGAATGAGAGGCGCAGGTGGAGGTGTGTGCACTGGCTTGCCTGTCATTTGACACACGTGGCAACGTCGCACATGATCATCTACTATTTCCTTCATCTTTGGCCAAGTAAAATGTTTTGCCAGTTTACCGAGTGTCTTCTTGACACCCAAATGTCCTCCTATGGGACTATTGTGAGCAAAATCAATGGCTTGTTCACGAAATGTAACTGGTAACACTACGAGATGCTTGACTGTGGTGGAAACACTATCAGCTGACAACTTACATGTATTTTTCTCCATCAGTACACCGTTACTATAATAGTAACAATTATCGAGATCCTTTGCTTCACTCTCAGTAACTGCTATATCTCTCAGTCTTTCCGGTGACTGATCAACAAACTGATCCTTGATTAAATCATCATGAGTTAGAAATTTAACGTCAGTTGTGTCCTGACCAGGTTGATGACAAGGGGGAGTCAGTGTTAATGACCCTGGGCACAGAGCGTCACTAAACAACATATTCAACCCCAAATCATTGTCATCAACTAACTCAACAGGAGACAAGGATGGTTGTTGTATCTTTGACATAGCTCTAGTAATTGCGCTGAGAGGAAATAAAATAGGTTTCTCTCTACAAGCTTCAATGGCATAATTATCATCAGTGTTATTATCAATCACAAGTGGTTCTTTACATATACCAGCATGAAGGATATCGTTCCCTATCAACAAGTCCACTGACCTGATGGGAAATACACCACTGGATATACCCACTGAAATATAACCAGTATAATAGCTTGTTTCAATATAAACTTTGTGCAGAGGCACTTTTATAACAGCCCCTCCATAGGCTTCTAACAATACATCTATCTTACAATAGGTATCATCAGTTATGGGCAGTACATCTTCTCTTAATAACGTGAGATAACTGCCAGTGTCTCTGAAAGTAATTATCTCAGTTAGATGTGATTCGTCAAATCCTATTCTACCTCTTGAAAAGTAAGGACTCATCGCTGAACGAATCTTTTCATCAGATACACTTTCTGACGCTAGTCATCTATCCTGAGTAACATTATCTAAAACAGTAGGATCAGAGGTATTACTAGGATTTTGGTGCCTTTGTTGCTCGGAAGAAGATACGACTTGTGTGGGGGCGCCAGCCGCACGACTGCTTCTCGTATCTCTTTCTAACTTATAGCAATACTCTCTAGCATGTCCTTTTCTGTTACAATAGGTACATTTAACTTTATTCTTCTCGATATCAGACTTCTGTCTAGCCACAGAGACAGATTCAGGATTTTGAGTTTTCCTGGTAAAGGTACGAGAAGTCACAGTAGCAGGTACATCAGGCCGGCAATGAGCAGCTGATTTAGGTTGCCACCTTCTAGGACAATTTTTAGTTACCCTTTTTCTTCTTGTTTTAGTACGTACAATTTTTTGAGAAATCTCGTAATTGTCTGCTAATGCTCCAGTTTCCAGAATATCCGAGGTAGTATGATTGATCAGATATTCTTGTATGTCAGCAGACATACAGTTGTTAAAGTCTTCGTGTAGTAACAACTGAACAAGGCTGTCGTAGTTGTTACACTTGACAGCTCTAGACCATCTCTCAAAAGCAACTTTTTTCTCACGAGCAAACTCTACACAAGTTTGATCTTGTCGTCGTTGTAACGTACGAAATGCTCTTTGATAACTTACAGGTAACAAATTATATGTCTCTAGAATAGTTTGTTTGACAGCGTCATAACTAATGTACTTAGCAAAAGGTAGAGCAGCAGTACAAGTTTGAGCTCTTCCTGTCAAAGCTGTATGCAGCAATGTTGCCCAGTGCTTACGTGGCCAGTTCATAGCACGTGCCTGGTTCTCAAACACATCAAAATAGGTGTCTAAGTCACTCTCAAAAAACTTAGGAACCATGGATGCAGCTTTCTGAACATTAAATGTGTCCTGTGATCTATCAGTCTGTTGTCTTCCCAGACGAACATTTTCTCTTTGGAAATCTTCTTCGTTCAATTTCCTCTGTGCCTCTATTTGTGCAATCTGCAACATAATGAGGCGTTCAAACCTCTCAAACTGTTCCTGAGAGATAGGACCAGTGGGTAATGGAGGAGTAGGGAAATTAACATGTCTTTCTGGACTGTCCTTAGGTCGGGCACCTCGTCCAGCCGTCCATAGAGAGTCTAGATCTGGTCTAGGATAAGTAGATACAGGTGTAGCATACACTGTACTAGTATTAGGCTGAGTCATCCAACCAGCTACACTCTGTACTATTGTGTCAGTGAGGCGGGAAGGTGTGAGCGGAGGTTCACTAGGCTCAGACACTTCTGCCTTAGTTGCTCTTTCTTCTACTTCATCAAATAGAGTCATACTTCCTAATTGTGACAATAGGCTTTCTGAATCTGAATCATAATCAGACATCTCTGTATGAGCAGGAAACAATATATCTTTAATTAATGCTCTGACAGTTTCTGCGGTGTAATTCCTGTTATACGTCACACCGAGATATTTGGCTACTTGCCAACACGTCTGAAGTTTTAATGTACTTAACTCAGACAAAGTCAGAGTATCAATTAACTGTTTCACTTTAGCATACATCACGAAAATAATTGTACTACGAGAGAGTGATTATTGGAAACTATAATCCTGATAGGAATTTTAGTGTTGGTTGTCTTAGAGCTAGAACTCATAAACAGTATTTCCATCTCCTTGGATCAAGAGACTCAGTCAAGTACATACATCCACCTGGTATGTTGTACAAGACTAAACTCAAAGTCTTCAGATTAGGAAAGTACTCAAAGTGTTTGATCATAGAGTTACTAGCATGTCAAACTGGCAATTTCTCCAACACCTTGGATCAAGAACATCCCGGACAGGCCCCCATTTGTTACAAAAAACGCGATTCTAAAAGCTTAGAGATCTCCAGTGAATACTAGAAAGGACTGCCCTTCTAGCATCCAGCCTGTTACTGGGTTTTCGTAACAAGTAGTCAGTATCCTTGTCCAATTATCCATTAGAATTCAGTATTATTCAATAGTGCTTCAGGATTACAACTGGTAGGCTACTAACTAGAGAAATTAAAATTTAATAAATTTATTAAGTCTAGAGGTATATTATCAAATTAAATTAAATTAAATTAATCACAGTAATCAAAATAATATCACATCTCTCGAGTTCAATATTATTGTGCTGAAAGCACATATCACATTTATAATTCTTAAGTACCGTCTGGTACATTAACATTTAATAAGATATTACAAATATGTACAAGTAAGTGTGTATGTGTGTAAGTGCTCTAAGTAGTTCGCTATGTCTCACGACTCGACTAGACTTAAACAAGTGACTGACAAAGTCCTCTAATAAACTAACTTCTTGACCGACTGGCAACCAGAACAGTCTGCTTGAACAACAAAAAGAATGCTAAGCCCAATAGCAATACAACAAGCAACTGCGACACAGAATCAGGAACAAGGAGATAATATAATGACACTAAGTAGGGACCATCTGCAGATCCTCCACAAAAGTTACAAAACTCCCATACTACTGAATCTAAGTTCAGCATAAGAAAATCCCAGACTGTGATAATACACAGAAACCAGTACAAATTAGGTCAGAAGCTAAAGCTCAGGACCTGAGATGTTTCGAGTGTCTATGTGACACACAACCTCAGTACAATGTCGAAAATCACTAAGTCTATACAATGTTCTGTGAACAGAGTTCTACAGAACTAACAAGAATAAGGAGACAGACAATCTGTCCAACCACCAAGAGAGTCTAGAGCAGACTGAATACTTCAGGTGAGGTGAGGACACCCCCCCCCCTCGATCACGTGATAGCTCCGTGGACAGCAGTCGCCCAGCAAGAAGCCGGCAGTATAACGAGCAAGGAGCGATAATTACAGTAGTTACACAATCAAGACTTGAACTGAGAACATAATATGTTACATTCTACCTAACAAAGGAAACTACGTCAAATAACAATATAAAGCAATACATTTACGATTTAGCTATTATCGCAAATATAAGCAATATAAAATTATATGAAAAAGTAATAATTATATATATACATAATAATCATTGCAACCATTCAGGGGTTGCAACAACCACCACCTCCATAACTCCCACCACCATAACCCTCACCACCACAACCCTCACCACCACAACCCTCACCACCACAACCCTCACCACCACAACCCTCACCACCACAACCCTCACCACCACCAAAACTCTCACCACCACCAAAACTCTCACCACCACCAAAACTCCCACCACCTCCATAACCCCCACCACCACCATAACCCCCACCACCACCATAACCCCCACCATCACCACCACAACCCCTACCACCACCTACAACACCAACTTGTACCATCATAACTTCCACTACCACAATCTCAACTAACACCATGCATATTTGCAACTTACCTTCCCAAAACATGCGACTGCAGCAGCAGTTTCAATTAATATTGGAATACTTTACGTATTTTAGCTAAAAAATTCTTCGTCTTATTCTCAACCATACATGTATACTTGTGTACTCTTTACCCAGGTAGATCTATGTGGCTTAATAAAGCCCACCGTGTGGGCGAAACGTTGTAGGTAAAGGGTCGCATTATACTGCATTTGTGTTTATATTGCTTTCTGTCAATATTTCATATATTTTATCTCCATATACTGCGTTACAGGTGGGAGGAGCCTATTATTTACTGTGTCACAGGTGGGAGGAGCCTATTATTTACTGTGTCATAGGTGGGAGGAGCCTATTATTTACTGTCACAGGTGGGAGGAGCCTATTATTTACTGTGTCATAGGTGGGAGGAGCCTATTATTTACTGTGTCATAGGTGGGAGGAGCCTATTATTTACTGTCACAGGTGGGAGGAGCCTATTATTTACTGTCACAGGTGGGAGGAGCCTATTATTTACTATCACAGGTGGGAGGAGCCTATTATTTACTATCACAGGTGGGAGGAGCCTATTATTTACTGTCACAGGTGGGAGGAGCCTATTATTTACTGTGTCACAGGTGGGAGGAGCCTATTATTTACTGTGTCATAGGTGGGAGGAGCCTATTATTTACTGTGTCACAGGTGGGAGGAGCCTATTATTTACTGTGTCATAGGTGGGAGGAGCCTATTATTTACTGTCACAGGTGGGAGGAGCCTATTATTTACTATCACAGGTGGGAGGAGCCTATTATTTACTGTGTCACAAGTGGGAGGAGCCTATTATTTACTGTGTCACAGGTGGGAGGAGCCTATTATTTACTGTGTCACAGGTGGGAGGAGCCTATTATTTACTATCACAGGTGGGAGGAGCCTATTATTTACTGTGTCATAGGTGGGAGGAGCCTATTATTTACTGTCACAGGTGGGAGGAGCCTATTATTTACTGTCACAGGTGGGAGGAGCCTATTATTTACTATCACAGGTGGGAGGAGCCTATTATTTACTATCACAGGTGGGAGGAGCCTATTATTTACTGTCACAGGTGGGAGGAGCCTATTATTTACTGTGTCACAGGTGGGAGGAGCCTATTATTTACTGTGTCACAGGTGGGAGGAGCCTATTATTTACTGTGTCACAGGTGGGAGGAGCCTATTATTTACTGTGTCATAGGTGGGAGGAGCCTATTATTTACTGTGTCATAGGTGGGAGGAGCCTATTATTTACTGTCACAGGTGGGAGGAGCCTATTATTTACTATCACAGGTGGGAGGAGCCTATTATTTACTGTGTCACAAGTGGGAGGAGCCTATTATTTACTGTGTCACAGGTGGGAGGAGCCTATTATTTACTGTGTCACAGGTGGGAGGAGCCTATTATTTACTGTGTCACAGGTGGGAGGAGCCTATTATTTACTGTCATAGGTGGGAGGAGCCTATTATTTACTGTCACAGGTGGGAGGAGCCTATTTACTGTCACAGGTGGGAGGAGCCTATTATTTACTGTCACAGGTGGGAGGAGCCTATTATTTACTGTCACAGGTCGGAGGAGCCTATTATTTACTGTCACAGGTGGGAGGAGCCTATTATTTACTGTCACAGGTGGGAGGAGCCTATTATTTACTGTCACAGGTGGGAGGAGCCTATTATTTACTGTGTCATAGGTGGGAGGAGCCTATTATTTACTGTCACAGGTGGGAGGAGCCTATTATTTACTGTCATAGGTGGGAGGAGCCTATTATTTACTGTCACAGGTGGGAGGAGCCTATTATTTACTGTGTCATAGGTGGGAGGAGCCTATTATTTACTGTGTCATAGGTGGGAGGAGCCTATTATTTACTGTGTCACAGGTGGGAGGAGCCTATTATTTACTGTCACAGGTGGGAGGAGCCTATTATTCAGTGTGTCACAGGTGGGAGGAGCCTATTATTTACTGTGTCACAGGTGGGAGGAGCCTATTATTTAGTGTCACAGGTGGGAGGAGCCTATTATTTACTGTGTCACAGGTGGGAGGAGCCTATTATTTAGTGTGTCACAGGTGGGAGGAGCCTATTATTTACTGTCACGGGTGGGAGGAGCCTATTATTTACTGTCATAGGTGGGAGGAGCCTATTATTTACTGTGTCACAGGTGGGAGGAGCCTATTATTTACTGTCATAGGTGGGAGGAGCCTATTATTTAGTGTGTCACAGGTGGGAGGAGCCTATTATTTACTGTCACAGGTGGGAGGAGCCTATTATTTACTGTCATAGGTGGGAGGAGCCTATTATTTACTGTCACAGGTGGGAGGAGCCTATTATTTACTGTGTCATAGGTGGGAGGAGCCTATTATTTACTGTCACAGGTGGGAGGAGCCTATTATTTACTGTCATAGGTGGGAGGAGCCTATTATTTACTGTCACAGGTGGGAGGAGCCTATTATTTACTGTGTCATAGGTGGGAGGAGCCTATTATTTACTGTGTCATAAGTGGGAGGAGCCTATTATTTACTGTCACAGGTGGGAGGAGCCTATTATTTACTGTCACAGGTGGGAGGAGCCTATTATTTAGTGTGTCACAGGTGGGAGGAGCCTATTATTTACTGTGTCACAGGTGGGAGGAGCCTATTATTTAGTGTGTCACAGGTGCGCGGAGCCTATTATTTACTGTCACGGGTGGGAGTAGCCTATTATTTACTGTCATAGGTGGGAGGAGCCTATTATTTAGTGTGTCACAGGTGGGAGGAGCCTATTATTTACTGTCACAGGTGGGAGGAGCCTATTATTTACTGTGTCATAGGTGGGAGGAGCCTATTATTTACTGTCACAGGTGGGAGGAGCCTATTATTTACTGTGTCATAGGTGGGAGGAGCCTATTATTTACTGTCACAGGTGGGAGGAGCCTATTATTTACTGTCATAGGTGGGAGGAGCCTATTATTTACTGTCACAGGTGGGAGGAGCCTATTATTTACTGTCATAGGTGGGAGGAGCCTATTATTTACTGTGTCATAGGTGGGAGGAGCCTATTACTGTGTCACAGGTGGGAGGAGCCTATTATTTACTGTCACAGGTGGGAGGAGCCTATTATTTAGTGTGTCACAGGTGGGAGGAGCCTATTATTTACTGTGTCACAGGTGGGAGGAGCCTATTATTTAGTGTGTCACAGGTGGGAGGAGCCTATTATTTACTGTGTCACAGGTGGGAGGAGCCTATTATTTACTGTGTCACAGGTGGGAGTAGCCTATTATTTACTGTGTCACAGGTGGGAGGAGCCTATTATTTACTGTCATAGGTGGGAGGAGCCTATTATTTAGTGTGTCACAGGTGGGAGGAGCCTATTATTTACTGTCACAGGTGGGAGGAGCCTATTATTTAGTGTGTCACAGGTGGGAGGAGCCTATTATTTACTGTCACAGGTGGGAGGAGCCTATTATTTACTGTCATAGGTGGGAGGAGCCTATTATTTACTGTGGCACAGGTGGGAGGAGCCTATTATTTACTGTGTCACAGGTGGGAGGAGCCTATTATTTACTGTCACAGGTGGGAGGAGCCTATTATTTAGTGTGTCACAGGTGGGAGGAGCCTATTATTTACTGTTACAGGTGGGAGGAGCCTATTATTTACTGTCACAGGTGGGAGGAGCCTATTATTTATTGTCACACGTGGGAGGAGCCTATTATTTAGTGTGTCACAGGTGGGAGGAGCCTATTATTTGCTGTCACAGGTGGGAGGAGCCTATTATTTATTGTCACACGTGGGAGGAGCCTATTATTTACTGTGTCACAGGTGGGAGGAGCCTATTATTTAGTGTCACAGGTGGGAGGAGCCTATTATTTACTGTCACAGGTGGGAGGAGCCTATTATTTAGTGTCACAGGTGGGAGGAGCCTATTATTTAGTGTCACACATGGGAGGAGCCTATTATTTAGTGTCACAGGTGGGAGGAGCCTATTATTTACTGTCACAGGTGGGAGGAGCCTATTATTTAGTATCATAGGTGGGAGGAGCCTATTATTTAGTGTCACAGGTGGGAGGAGCCTATTATTTAGTGTCACAGGTGGGAGGAGCCTATTATTTAGTGTCATAGGTGGGAGGAGCCTATTATTTAGTGTCACAGGTGGGAGGAGCCTATTATTTAGTGTCACAGGTGGGAGGAGCCTATTATTTACTGTCACACATGGGAGGAGCCTATTATTTAGTGTCATAGGTGGGAGGAGCCTATTATTTACTGTCACACATGGGAGGAGCCTATTATTTAGTGTCACAGGTGGGAGGAGCCTATTATTTAGTGTCACAGGTGGGAGGAGCCTATTATTTAGTGTCACAGGTGGGAGGAGCCTATTATTTAGTGTCACAGGTGGGAGGAGCCTATTATTTACTGTCACAGGTGGGAGGAGCCTATTATTTAGTGTCACAGGTGGGAGGAGCCTATTATTTAGTGTCACAGGTGGGAGGAGCCTATTATTTACTGTCACAGGTGGGAGGAGCCTATTAGTGTCACAGGTGGGAGGAGCCTATTATTTAGTGTCACAGGTGGGAGGAGCCTATTATTTAGTGTCACAGGTGGGAGGAGCCTATTATTTAGTGTCACAGGTGGGCGGAGCCTATTATTTACTGTGACAGGTGGGAGGAGCCTGTTATTTAGTGTCACAGGTGGGAGGAGCCTATTATTTAGTGTCACAGGTGGGAGGAGCCTATTATTTAGTGTCACAGGTGGGAGGAGCCTATTATTTAGTGTCACAGGTGGGAGGAGCCTATTATTTAGTGTCACAGGTGGGAGGAGCCTATTATTTAGTGTCACAGGTGGGAGGAGCCTATTATTTACTGTCACAGGTGGGAGGAGCCTATTATTTAGTGTCACAGGTGGGAGGAGCCTATTATTTACTGTCACAGGTGGGAGGAGCCTATTATTTAGTGTCATAGGTGGGAGGAGCCTATTATTTACTGTCACACATGGGAGGAGCCTATTATTTAGTGTCACAGGTGGGAGGAGCCTATTATTTGCTGCGTCAAAATCTCCAGCACCACCACTACATTATACCCCACCGCCACCAGCACTACCGTATGCCACCCCACCACCGCCACCACCTCCCAAACCACCACCACCACAAATAGCACCATCATCAATAGCACTACCACCACCATCAATAACACTACCACCACCAATAGCACTACAACCACCATCACCAGTAGCACCACCACCAATAGCTCTACCATCATTATTAGCACTATCATCAATAGTACTACCACCAACAGCACCACCACCACTAATAGCAACACCACCACCAATAGCAACACCACCACCAATAGCAACACCATCATCAATAGCGCCACCACCAGTAGCACCACCACCACCAACAGCACCACCAGTAGCACCACCACCACCAATAGCACCACCACCACCAATAGCACCACCACCACCAATAGCACCACCATCATCAATAGCACCACCACCACCAATAGCACCACCACCACCAATAGCGCCACCATCATCAATAGCACCACCACCACCAATAGCACCACCACCATCAATAGCACCACCACCACCAATAGCACCACCACCATCAATAGCACCACCACCATCATCAATAGCACCTCCACCACCAATAGCACCACCACCATTAATACTACCACCGCCACCACCAATAGCACCACCACCACCGGAGGGGTGGGTCATTGGCCTAATTCGGGGGGGGACATGGGCCTGCTCCGCATGGGTCAGTAGGCCTGTTGCAGTGTTCCTTCTTATGTTCTTAATAGCACGACCACCATCAATGCACCAATACCAATAGCACCACCACCTCCAATAGCACCTCCAACAATAGCACCACCAACATAACCAGGACACTATAGCCTCTCTGGAATGACAGTTCACGACTTGTACACGCAATTTCTTGTGTATTTACTTGAGTACTCTTATTATTATTATTATTATTAAACATTAGCCGGTATTCTCCCGGCTCGGGCCTTTTCCAAGTGGTGGCCCGGCCTTGGCTCTATCTTTAGGGAGTGTCTGAGACCTAAGTCTCCCATGGGAGGAGGCACAAGTACCTCCTCATCTTTGGGACCAACTGTCCCCAGGCCTAGCCACAAGCTAGGCCTCTCTGGTCTGCCAACCCCGCCCCAAGGGGGCTAATGGGAATGACAGTCTTGTGAGCTGAAAGCTCGGGCTCAGGCACCTACCCTACCCTAGAAGGGCTGGGCATGGTGTCGATCCTTGAGTACTCTCAGCATGGCCAGGGTGAGCCGGTGCACACACCCAATTTGCTCAATAAATAACAATTCTATACAATTCTTCCTAGAAAACGAAACAACTTAAATAAACCTTACACGTTGCATTATATATATAATGTAGCATTTTTCCCACTTAAAAATGTTATTTAATATGAATTAAATGCCTGAGTATTGGCAAGGGTTCTCGCCACAAAGTCTAGTTAGTCGTGTCTCAGCTGGTACTGTCGACGTACACTCCAGAGAAGTTATGGCCGGTTAAGAGTGGCCAGGAAACAGGGCATGTGTTTCTTGACGCGGGTCTTATGTGATGACTGAGGCCTTCCAATGCCTTACCAGTCCACTACTTAAAAAAAATAAGATAATTAGTTCTAACAAGCATTGTGACTTATATGGTGGCTAAGTCACACACACACACACACACACACACACACACACACACACACACACACACACACACACACCTCGACCGCGACAGAACACAAGAAGAAAGGACTACACTGAAAGAGAGGGTACAGAGACGCAAGGAGGAACGAGAAGCAATGAAAATGAGCAGGACCCAGACACAGGAGGAAGGGCAAACACACCCCACAGAATCTCCCACCAAAAGACCCCACCCGCGACATTCCCAGTGCAACTGAGCAACCTATACTACAACCCACTCACTGTTCCCTCTGCCACCAACCCCCATATCACAAACCTCACCCCAACAGCTGTCCCTTATGGGCATTCTGACCCCACCCCCACCAACACATACCCCACCTACACCACAGCCCCATATAGGCCCCCACCAAGGCTCTCGCTCCCCCAACCCCAATATACTTGCATGACCACAATGATAGAAAAGAAACTAAAGGTTTGGTACACAAACGCGGATGGAATAACGAATAAACATGAGGAGTGGAATGAAAGAATCAGTGAAAAATCCCCAGACATCATAGCAGTCACAGAAACAAAACTCGCTGAGACAATAACAGACACAATCTTCCCAACAGGATATCAGATCCTGAGGAAAGATAGAAGGAGTAGAGGGGGAGGAGGGGTTGCACTGCTCATAAAACACCAATGGGGATTTGAGGAAATGGAAGGCATGGACACGATTGGAGAAAGAGACTACATTGTAGGTACAATTCAGTCCGGAGAACATAAAGTAGTCATTGGAGTGATGTATAACCCACCACAGAACTGCAGGAGGCCAAGAGAGGAGTACGAAGAAAACAACAGGGTGATGGTGGACACACTGGCTGAGGTGGCAAGAAGAGCTCACTCGAGCAGAGCAAAGTTACTGGTAATGGGCGATTTCAACCACAGGGAGATCGACTGGGAAAACTTGGAGCCACATGGGGGTCCCAAAACATGGAGAGCCAAGATGATGGATGTGGTACTTGAAAACCTCATGCATCAACATGTCAGGGACACAACCAGAGAGAGAGGGGAGGATGAGCCAGCAAGACTGGATCTTGTGTTCACCCTGAGCAGTTCAGACATCGAGGACATCACTTACGAGAGGCCCCTTGGAGCTAGCGATCATGTGGTTCTGAGTTTTGACTATATAGTAGAGTTACAAGTGGAGAAGGTAACAGGAACTGAAGGGGACAGGCCAAACTATAAAAGGGGGGACTACACAGGTATGAGAAACTTCCTGCAGGAGGTTCAGTGGGACAGAGAAATGGTAGGAAAATCAGTAAACGAGATGATGGAATATGTGGCAACAAAGTGCAAGGAGGCAGAGGAAAGTTTTGTTCCCAAGGGAAACAGAAATAATAGGAAGACCAAAACGAGTCCTTGGTTTACCCGAAGGTGTAGGGAGGCAAAAACTAAGTGCAACAGAGAATGGAAAAGGTACAGGAGGCATAGGACCCAGGAAAACAAGGAGATTAGTAGAAGAGCCAGAAACGAGTATGCGCAGATAAGGAGGGAGGCCCAGCGACAGTATGAAAACGACATAGCATCGAAAGTCAAATCTGACCCGAAACTGCTGTATAGCCACATTAGGAGGAAGACAACAGTCAAGGACCAGGTGATAAGGCTGAGGAAAGAAGGTGGAGAACTCACAAGAAACGATCAAGAGGTATGTGAGGAGCTCAACACGAGATTTAAGGAAGTATTTACAGTAGAGACAGGAAGGACTCTGGGGGGACAGACCAGATGGGGACACCAACAAGGAATACACCAACAAGTGTTGGACGACATACATACAGATGAGGAGGAGGTGAAGAAACTGCTAAGGGACATCGATACCTCAAAGGCAATGGGACCGGACAACATCTCTCCATGGGTCCTTAGAGAGGGAGCAGATATGTTGTGCGTACCACTTACCACAATCTTCAACACATCCCTGGAAACTGGGCAACTACCTGAGGTATGGAAGACGGCAAATGTAGTTCCCATTTTCAAAAAAGGAGACAGAAAAGAGGCACTAAACTATAGACCTGTGTCATTGACGTGTATAGTATGCAAAATTATGGAGAAGATTATCAGGAGGAGAGTGGTGGAGCACCTGGAACGGAACAGGAGTATAAATGCCAACCAGCACGGATTCACGGAAGGCAAATCCTGTGTCACAAACCTTCTGGAGTTTTACGATAAAATAACAGAAGTAAGACAAGAGAGAGAGGGGTGGGTTGATTGCATCTTCTTGGATTGCAAGAAGGCCTTTGACACAGTTCCTCACAAGAGATTAGTGCAGAAGCTAGAGCATCAGGCGCATATAACAGGAAGAGCACTGCAATGGATCAGAGAATACCTGACAGGGAGGCAACAACGAGTCATGGTACGTAATGATGTATCACAGTGGGCACCTGTGACGAGCGGGGTCCCACAGGGGTCGGTCCTAGGACCAGTGCTATTTTTGGTATATGTGAACGACATGACGGAAGGGTTAGACTCAGAAGTGTCCCTGTTTGCAGATGATGTGAAGTTAATGAGGAGAATTAAATCTGATGAGGACCAGGCAGGACTTCAAAGAGACCTGGACAGACTGGACACCTGGTCCAGCAAATGGCTTCTCGAATTTAATCCTGCCAAATGCAAAGTCATGAAGATAGGGGAAGGGCACAGAAGACCACAGACAGAGTATAGGCTAGGTGGCCAAAGACTGCAAACCTCACTCAAGGAGAAAGATCTTGGGGTGAGTATAACACCGAGCATGTCTCCGGAAGCACACATCAATCAGATAACTGCTGCAGCATATGGGCGCCTGGCAAACCTGAGAACAGCATTCCGACACCTTAGTAAGGAATCATTCAAGACACTGTACACCGTGTATGTCAGGCCCATACTGGAGTATGCAGCACCTGTTTGGAACCCGCACTTGATAAAGCACGTCAAGAAACTAGAGAAAGTACAAAGGTTTGCAACAAGGTTAGTTCCAGAGCTAAGGGGAATGTCCTATGAAGAAAGATTAAGGGAAATCGGCCTGACGACACTGGAGGCCAGGAGGGTCAGGGGAGACATGATAACGACATATAAAATACTGCGTGGAATAGACAAGGTGGACAAGGACAGGATGTTCCAGGGAGGGGACACAGAAACAAGAGGCCACAATTGGAAGTTGAAGACACAAATGAGTCAGAGAGATAGTAGGAAGTATTTCTTCAGTCATAGAGTTGTAAGGCAGTGGAATAGCCTAGAAAATGACGTAGTGGAGGCAGGAACCATACACAGTTTTAAGACGAGGTTTGATAAAGCTCATGGAGCGGGGAGAGAGAGGGTCTAGTAGCAACCGGTGAAGAGGCGGGGCCAGGAGCTAGGACTCGACCCCTGCAACCACAAATAGGTGAGTACAAATAGGTGAGTACACACACACACACAATTATATATATATATATATATATATATATATATATATATATATATATATATATATATATATATATATATATATATAATGTCGTGCCGAATAGGCAGAACTTGCCATCTTGGCTTAAATAGCAATGCTCATCTTGCCATATAGGACAAGTGAAAATTTGTGTATGCAATAATGTCGCCAAAATCATTCTGAACCTAACGAAAAAAATATATTTCACTGTGTTTGTTTAGTATTAAATTATTGTAAACAAATCTAAAATATATTTAGTTGGGTTAGGCTAAAATAAATTACTCTTGTTATATCGTAAGGGTTCTTTAATGGAGATATCGTAGGTTGAAGGTAGACACACTTGTAGGATGGTAACTATATTGTCAGACTGAGATGAGGGATGGAGCCCAGTGCCTTGCCTGTCTACGCCTGGATGGTCTGCCGCCGAGTGAGGCCGGGGCAGAGGTATGAGCCTACACATCTGTATCCCGTGACGTCACACAAAGCCACAGGCCTACAAGGGATCTCGTATCTAAAGCACATGGATGATACTAATATGCTATGCTATATAATACTGGGAATACAGGGATCAGCAACTATGCTGACAGCTCGGTCATGTTACGTATGTCGTCCCGACATACACTACTATACTACAGACTGAACAGGCAGGCGGATCTGGGCTGATTCTATACAATAACAAATTCATATATAACTTAGAACTAATGGATGGTATCATAATGGATTTTACGTAATGGGTGTTAACGTATTCTTTACAAACTATAAGAACAAATCATTATACAATATGGGTGGAATTGATCGATCGATCTGTATTCATGCACTCTACGGATTCTGAGGAAGAATAAATATATATATATATACAAGGTGAAATTAACAGCAAAAGCATCCAGTGCACTCAGACTATTACTGTCAATTCTCAGAATACGGAGGGAACGTGAACACGAAAATTTCTGACAAACTGATCAGCTAATAACAAAACACACAGTTGATAATTTCATTCATCTCGGACATCTAATTATACAGACTATGTACATTTAAACCCAATTCTGCGAGGGTGAGGTTTACATATGCAGAATGGTTATCATCTCTGGGAGGATCGAATTCCTCTGCAGTGGCTAACACATGCCTTGACTGAGGACAGTCTGAACGAGTATCTACAAAAGATACAGGTACAATCACTAGTGACTGTGGAATTACTAATTCGTCTGTTAGGAGTACTCAACTCAACTATTCGATACAGTAATTCTTGGCTCATTACAAAGTCACTAATGGGTGCTGGTGGCTTCACAGTAAGAATAAGATCTTCCTGGAGCAGGAATCGAATCACACCAGAACACAAGGGATCGGTTCTTTGGGCATTTTTGACATCCTCGACAGTAAATGGAGGATCTGCAGTAACTACACTAACGTGTCGCGATAAAGCATCTGCGACTACATTCGACTTGCCAGGTAAATTTTCAAAAGTGGGATTGAACTCTTGGATAGTCAAGGTCCATCTGGCTAACCTTCCAGTAGGCTGTTTGTTCTGGAATAAAGGTAACAGTTCTTTCTTACTGGAGGAAAGAACAAACTCGGTGGAGTGGATGACTCCCCCCGGTTGAAAAAATTTAACGCTTTAACATGCAATATGAGCAAGGGAGAACGAATCTACTATCTCAAACTGCAAGCACAGGAGAAAAGAAATGAACACGGTCAACAATACTGATATTCAATCTGAGTCGCACACAGTGACACGAGGTATCAGCTATAAAGAAACTACACTTACAAACGTTAACATGTGAAAGTTACTCGAGAAATAACTTCTTACAATGCACTGATTACTGTCAACTAGGATGGGATCACCATCTGAAACACAAGGAACAACAGACACTCTAGTAAGAACACTAGCTGTAACAGAGACGTCTTTCTGCAGACAGCATGTCACATCAACAAGAGATGGCATTACTAGTTTCAAGTAATCGTTTTCTGACAAGGCATCCCCTGTGGAGAAACTACTACTCGAACTAGCAGTCATTGCAGGGATAGGCTGTGCACTCAAGGCAGTCCGAGTGTCCCCGGACACTTGAGGCAACGGAACACTATCCTGCAAGTCTGAAGGTGTAGGTGGAACA
Organism: Cherax quadricarinatus; assembly: GCF_038502225.1. NCBI lineage: Eukaryota > Metazoa > Arthropoda > Malacostraca > Decapoda > Parastacidae > Cherax > Cherax quadricarinatus. Next base: position 10,807,220 of record NC_091382.1, read on the forward strand.
CAGATGGGAATGACAGAATTACTAGTGCCTGACCGCTCGGCTACGTTAATAAGTAATTCACGGATCTATAGGAACTTAATCTGAACTTCACATTTCGCAGCACTTTAACAAATCTCAGATACAAGCTGTGAGAACAAACACATTGCTCAAGGGCTAGATATTGTCTTTCAGTCAGTAAGGGAATGTTGGTACTGTGGACTGATTCATATTGACTTTGACTGGCATGATACACTAAGTGAATGTTCAAAAGTGACTGGGACATCTTCTCAGTGAAAATACTGAAGTGCATAAGGCAAGAAAAATGGAGAGAATGACACAATAAGCTTAAACGGGAAGAAAATGCTTAACGATTCTGCATAAGTAATTAAAAATTGACAAGTTACACAGTAAGCAAAGAACTCACACAAGAAAAATATGCAACTGAATGAACTACACTTGAAAATCAAGAGAACTTATACTTACTCAAATCTGATTTGCTCAACTTTTACTTTAAATTGAATGAATGGCACAGTGAGTTGTCTTTACTTTCAATGCAACAGGAAAATACACAATAAAATGATAAAATGGACTCAATAAACTTGTGCAAAAATTAAAACAGACACACAATTCACTGAAATAAAAATAAAATGACACAGAATAAAATACTATGCACAGAACAGAGCATAAGAAACTGCACTGTAATAAACTGTAGCAATATTGCAAATTAATTGCTAATCAACAAGTACTTCATAAAATTTTCTGCAAGGAAACTTTAATAGCAACACAATATTTGCACAAGAATTATTGCAAAAATGAGTCAATGTGCAATAATAAAAAAATTATTACACACTCAAGAAAAGAAATATATCAAGGGATGAACACTTTAACTCTTAACTGCACTTAAACAACACTTAACAAGCAAAGAACAATTTACTTTAAAAGGAGAACTTAAAAATTGCACTAAGAGTGAATTTGTTCAATAAAACATGAAAAATAATAGGTGCTAAAAACACACAACAAAAAAGTTTTAAGACTTACAGTGATGCAGAACACAACACATCAACATAAACACAGTACTAGAATTTTCTTGCAATGAAACTTGATGTGTGAAAAATTTTGTAAAAAAATTATTTCTTGCTGGGACTTTAAAAATGGCACTATTGTCTGTGGAAATAAGACAAATTAGACACTGGCTAAATGAAAGAATATGAACACAAGAATGTTCAACACACAGGGAACAAAATAAAAATACACAAATGCTGGGAAGAAAAAAAAATAACAGACAACACTGAGTTGTGATGCAGAATATGAGGTGAAAAATTTACTGAAATACTTCACTGGAATACTGAGAACACAAGGTGATTCTGAAGTGTAACACAAGTTCTATACTGCTCATATGTTGCACACACAACAAAGGAAACACTAAGTACTTACTTCAAGTGTATAAAAAGATACACAACACAACAGATATAAGATAATGCACGAAAATTAACACTGAGTTAAGGAGATTAAAAGAAATTAATGCAATCAGTACATGATAAACACTGAGTCTGATCAAGAGTCACTGAATGTCACTAAGAAAAAAATCACTGGGAACACAAAATAAATGTCTCAACACTCGCAAATGTCTCTAAAAAAAAAATTATCATTGTAACACTTGAAGAATGAGATTGATGGATTGTTTATATGGTCTTGCTGCTGTCCTCTGCACAGATGATCGTAGAATTGCGCTTACATCGGCGATAAACACACACAGGAGGCTTTATAAAGATGGCGCGAACACACTCTAGCTCTTGACCCCCTATGTGGTCCTTAAAATATGGTGCTACAACCCTTAGCAGTGCACCAAAACACTGATGAGGTAGGTGAGTGTGTAATGGCTGACTGTAGTTGGGTTTGTGGGTTAACAGGACTGAGACCGGCAATGGTGCGACACACGTGATCGTGAGTGGCTGGGCTTATGGGTTGAACGTCGTAAGCCTCACTGAGAACACCCACACTGCCGCGAAGATAATTCTAAGCCGGCTGGCTTAAAATAAACCCACGAAATACTACAACACCACAAGGATGAAAAAGAGCACTCAAAATGCTTGGAGCTTGAATCACAAGCGATGAAGACTACTCACGTGGCTTGCTTGAGTACTGGGGTAAGACACCTGGGTTAGTTGCTAGCTGGCTTATCTTAACCCTTCACACAGAATAGCTTGATAACTTCACACGATGAGCACAGCAGGGGTGGAAGCTGGCTTGGCAGGCAAAGGAATTGGATGGAGTAGGCTAGGCTCGACTGGGCTCGGTTGTTCTGACTCCCCCACCACAGACTGGAAGCTGGCTTATTTTGCAAACTCGGGTCAACCCCTCGGGAGTGATGCAAATAAGCAGAAAACACTAATACAAAGAGACTGACCAGTGAATAATGTAGAAGCTGGTAGAGTAGCTGGCTTGAGGTAGCTGACTTGAGGTAGCTGGATGGGGTGAACCTCGGTAGACCTACTGGTGACACGAAATGGCCGTCTTGCTGGTCGACAATTTTATCTCCAGAAATCGCTGTAATCGTCAGAATTACAGGCCCTCCGCTGCCACCATTTATCGTAAGGGTTCTTTAATGGAGATATCGTAGGTTGAAGGTAGACACACTTGTAGGATGGTAACTATATTGTCAGACTGAGATGAGGGATGGAGCCCAGTGCCTTGCCTGTCTACGCCTGGATGGTCTGCCGCCGAGTGAGGCCGGGGCACAGGTATGAGCCTACACATCTGTATCCCGTGATGTCACACAAAGCCACAGGCCTACAAGGGATCTCGTATCTAAAGCACATGGATGATACTAATATGCTATGCTATATAATACTGGGAATACAGGGATCAGCAACTATGCTGACAGTTATAATAAGGTTAGGTAAGCTTTCTAAGTTCCTTTTGGTGCAAAATTATAAATTTTTACATCAACATTAATGAAAATAATATATCTTTAAACGTATAAGAGAAAATTTTAGAAAGGATTTAATTTTAAATGAGTTCTTGCTAATTGACCAGTTTTACATATTCGGCACGACATATATATAATCAACACTGCGCTAGCCAAGGATTCGAACCCATGTTGTACTGGCCTGCCTCATGGTAAGCAAGAACCACATGATGCTTTAAACCACAGGACCACCCAACCCTACAAGAATGCTGCAGCCAGCACACAGCTAGCTGTTGGGCCGCCATCCGAGGGCATACGTAGGTGTGGGAGCTTCTAAGCTAATTTCATTCTCATCCCTGTTTGGTGTACTAGCCTCACGAGCAGTATTTATATATTATTGTAACCACGAACGAGTGGTATTGATCAATAACAACACTGTGCTGGCTGCAGCATTCTTGTAGGGTTGGGTGGTCCTGTGGTTTAAAGCATCATGTGGTTCTCACTTACCATGAAGCAGGCCAGTACAACATGGGTTCGAATCCTTGGCTAACATAGTGTTGTTACTGATCAATACCACTCGTTCGTGATTACAATAATATATACATATATATATATATATATATATATATATAGATATATATATATATATATATATATATATATATATATATATATATAATGTCGTGCCGAATAGGCAGAACTTGCGATCTTGGCTTAAATAGCAACTCTCATCTTGCCATATAGGACAAGTGAAAATTTGTGTATGCAATAATTTCGCCAAAATCATTCTTAACCTAACGAAAAAAATATATTTTGCTGTGTTTGTTTAGTATTAAATTATTGTAAACAAATCTAAAATATATTTAGTTGTATTAGGCTAAAATAAATTGTTCTTGTTATAATAAGGTTAGGTAAGTTTTCTAAGATTCTTTTGGTGCAAAATTAAAAAATTTTACATCAACATTAATGAAAAAAATATATCTTTAAACGTATAAGAGAAAATTTCGGAACTGACTTAATTTTAAATGAGTTCTTGCTAATTGACCAGTTTTACATATTCGGCACGACATATATATATATATATATATATATATGTGTATATATATATATATGTGTATATATATATATATATATATATAATGCCGTGCCGAATAGGCAGAACTTGCGATCTTGGCTTAAATAGCAACGCTCATCTTGCCATATAGGACAAGTGAAAATTTGTGTATGCAATAATTTCGCCAAAATCATTCTGAACCTAACGAAAAAAATATATTTCACTGGGTTTGTTTAGTATTAAATTATTGTAAACAAATCTAAAATATATTTAGTTGGGTTATGCTAAAATAAATTTTTCTTATTATAATAAGGTTAGGTAAGTTTTCTAAGATTTTTTTGGTGCAAAATTAAAAAAAATTACATTAACATTAATGAAAAAATATATCTTTAAATGTATAAGAGAAAATTTCAGAAAGGCCTTAATTTTAAATGAATTCTTGCTAATTGACCAGTTTTACATATTCGGCACGACACACACACATTATATATATATATATATATATATATATATATATATATATATATATATATAATATATATATATATATATATATAAAATCACGAAACAAGTGATTATAAATCATTTACCAAACTGCGGCAGGCGAGGACTCGACCCTACGAACCTTATACCGCCTCCGGAGACAGCACAATGTACGCATCACCTTACCACTTGAGCCAGCGATCCTACAAGAACCAAGCACACAGCACGTAGCTATGTTTATTGTTGTTAGGTCACCCTGCCTAGGTGGGATACGGCCAGTTTATTTATTACGCCTCCTGGGAAGCAAGTGAAAACTCAGAAGGTTCTAACCACTACCAACAATCATACAAATATCATGTACCTAGTATCACTAGGCATGTTTCATGATGTGACCTAGGTCCATGATGTTGGTAGGATTGCTGGTGCAGTGGTTAGAACATCATGAGTGTTGACTTGCTTCCCAGGAGGCAGACTAAGATAACACGGGTTCAATACCCTTGTGAAGGCTTACTCAGCTCTGTAACAACTTCAGACAGTATTACCAAGGCTGGCTCCTCCTCAGGAAAATTAATGAATAGAAAAAGAAATAATAACAGACAAACATAAACACTTTATTATACAGAAAATATGAAATATAAAACACTTAAATATGAAATATTAATCCTACATTAAAGAAAATGAAAAATATAAATGATAACTGAATTCAACACTAATATAAAACTTGGGTGTCTGATGTTGGTGACACTGTTGTTGAAATCGTAGCCGTTGCCGATGATGGGGGGGGGGTCGCAGGTGTTGGTTACAACCCACTGGCTAGTTCTTCACAGTATAGCCTTGAGTATTCTATCCCGATGACAGGAAAGCAGGTTCTTTACCGCTGCAATGATGAGGGGTTACGTCCTGCAATTTCATACAGGTGCACAGGTAATTAAATCAAAAAAGGGGAAGTCTCAGGACGTTTGTCCATCTCCATCAGTCCTACTCGTTGATTGGCAGGTGACCCTCTCTGTCATCCAAGCTGGAAAGATAGATAGGTTACCCACTGCTTAAGAAATCACTCTCCATGATAAGTACAACACCTAAAAGATGTGGTGATTATTACAACAGTCAACTTAGAGCAAAACTGAAAGGACTAAGTTTATTATTGGTCAAAAGTGAAGCTTTCAACCAATAAATCCACTAGAATACAATGCAGGAATGTACTTACAGTAGTGCTGGTAGCTGTGAGTCTAGTGATTACTGTTTGGACCGGAGCCCCACACGTCAGCTTTCGGGGAGGGGGAAAGAAGGGGAAGGGATAGCGGGAGCTAGACTGACCCTACCTTAACAAGCAGCTGGCAGTCAAACTATCACTTTCGGGGTGGGGGAAAAAAGGCGGAAATAGTGGGAACTTGACTTGCCCTACCTTAACAAGTAGCCGGCAATGAAACTATTGTTACTATATACTCCATCGCTACTCCTATCTATTGAACTTTTCCCTCACACTCCCCCATACCAAGACTTATAGTCAAGGAGTATAAGAAGAATAGGCGAGGAAAAAGTTCTAACATGTGGAAGTTGCATAAGGCAACAAATCTTCTACTGACTGTCACAACTTAACCAGTCAGAGAAATAATTGGATGAACCATTGATATACATAATATGGAACTTAAAAGCCTGGAGTGCCAATGTCCACCTCAAGAGGCGACTGTTGGTTCCCTTAAAAGTTCCTAGGTATATCAAAGGTTTGTGGTCCGTTTCTAAAATGAATTCTTTTCCCAGCAAATAAAATTTAAGTTTTGAGATACCCCACACAAGGGCTAAACATTCCTTTTCTATTGTGGAGTATCTTGTTTCTGCGGGAAGGAGTTTCCGGCTTAGGAAGCATACAGGGAAGGGAGTACCATCATGGTATTGTAGTAACACTGCACCTAAGCCAGTATTGGAGGCATCAGTTCTTAAACAAAATGTTTTATTAATATCTGGAATCTTAAGTATAGGGTCTTTCGAGAAGATATTTTTAATCTCATTTAAACTTTCCCCGAGCTACGTTGGAAAGTTCAAGAGGTTCCTTCACAGACTTTTTAAGGAAGTCGGATAAGATGCCTGTAAGATCAGTAAGGTTCGGGATAAACCGTGCATAAAAATTTACAGAACCAAGAAAGCTACGCATGAGCTTCTTGGTTTTGGGGAATTTAAATTCTAATAAAGCTTTGATCTTACTGGGGAAAGGCTGCAGAGAGTTATTAGAAAGCATCAGTCCAAGATATCTAATCTTGTTATACCCAAGGAAGCATTTCTTCGGCTTGGCAGTGAGGCCATGTGAGCGTAACCTACGCAAAACTGCTGTTAATGTTTGGATATGTTCGCCCCACATGGATGTCATTATGTAAATGTTATCAAAATAAACTGAAACATTTGGCATATTACCCAAGACCTTTCTCATCAGTCTCGCGTAGGTAGCACAGGCAGTTACCAACCCGAAGGGCATAGTTCTATATTGCATCAGTCCTTGGTGTGTAGGAAAAGCGGTGTACTGCTTAGAAGAAGGATCTAACATGACTTGATGATATGTCTGTGCAATATCAATCTCTGAAAAGAAGGAAGAGTCATGAAATTTGTGTAGATCGCTATCTATTAAGGGCATAGGCTCAGCATCCCACCGAGTTATAGCATTAAGGCCTCTGAAGTCAACAGCAAGTCTATATGAATTATCCTCCTTCTTAACCATGACTACTGGTAAACAATGTGAAGATACTGAAGGTTCAGTGATCTTTAGTTTTAATAATCTGTCTACCTCTCGGTCAAATGCATCCCTAAGGTGAACTGGAACTGGATATAATTTTCGTTTGATAGGATTGTCCGTCACTAAGTCAATCTTATGGACTACCGTGGAGGTAACACCTGGAATATCAGTAAAGACGTTTGAAAAGTTACTCACACATTGAAGTAGTTCATGTCTCTTATGGTCATCCAAAGATTCACTAATATTAATGTTGGTTGCGCCCGAGTGGTCAAGAGTCACCAAGTCACGTAGTTCTTCATCATAGTCTAAGTTAGAGGTGTCAATTACGAACACCTTACATTCTTCAGTTGTCGAATAAAGTTCATGTGGAAAAACTAAGTCCAAGTTATTAAGGCAGTTAACCGAATTTCTTCGGTAATATTTCTTAAGGATGTTGATATGATAAAGCTTAGGTTTCCCCTTGACTTCTATGAGGTAGTCAACTTTCCCACAAATTTTTAATACTTTATATGGACCTTTCCATGCTACTAATAATTTATTTGACTTGATCGGCAAAAGTACAAGAACTTCATCCCCTACTTTAAAACTTCTCCTCTGACTTTTGTAATCAAAATGGGTTTTGTACTGGTCCATTGACAAGTGTAAGTTTTTCGAAACTATGTAAGAGGTCTCCTTAAGTTTGAATCTAAGGTCAAGGAGAAACTGGTAAGAAGACTGAACCTCAGCATTTACCTCCTCATTAGTCCATAAGTCATGAAGTATGGACAATGGGCCTCTGGCCTGTCTACCATAGAGAAGTTCAAAAGGTGAAAACCCCAATGAGTCACTGGGAACTTCCCTCATGGCAAACAAAGCACAGGGTAGGTAACGATGCCACTCCTTAGGTTTAAGGGAGCAAAGTTTCCTTAAAATTGACTTGAGAATCGAATGCTGGCGCTCAATCCTCCCATTACAGCTGGGATGATAGGGTGTGGTGAAGAAAGGCATCACTCCCAGAAGTTGGTATAGATATTGCATTAAGTCAGATGTGAATTGTGTCCCACAGTCAGACAAAATTTCTCTAGGGATGCCCACTCTGGAGAAGATGGACAAAAGGGCTTCAGCCACCTCTGTAGTGGTGATGGTCTTTAAGGGTATGGCTTAAGGGAAACTCGAAGCATAATCAACTAATGTTAATATATATCTATGTCCCCCAGATGAAAGTGGAGATAAAGGACCAACGATGTCAATAGCTACTCTTTCCAAAGGTACCGTAAAGACTGGCATTTTGACCATAGGTACTCGCCTGGTACCTCGGGAGGATGACAGTTGGCAAACTTTACACGATCTACAATAGGTAGTGACGTCTGAGGATATTTTTGGCCAAAAATAGGTTTCTCTAATTTTATTTAAGGTTTCACGCTGTGAGAAATGTCCGGCCACTGGCAGGTCATGAGCCATTTTAAGAACAGTCTCTCTGCATTGACTTAGACTATTTCATCTTAGTTGTTCCATCTCATCTGAATTTAATTTGAATACTGACTTGTACAAGATACCTTTTATATATTCAAATTTATATGAAAAGTTTTTCCTTTGGATAACTTGATTTTGTTTAGCGGCATTATGGCAATCCTGAAGAGAAGGGCAATTACGTTGTAAATTGACAAAGGAGTCCTTCGATATGTCTAAACTCTAAAGGCTTAAAGTCAGGGAAAATCAAAGGATGGACAGTAGGAGAAGCCTGGGCTTTGGTCTGAGCCCTAGTCAAGACATTTATAGTATCGGAGGTGATATCTTCACTTTCATCTAATATGTGAACTGGTGATCCTACTACCTGGCTTTCGAGAGTAGCATCACTGGCTTTTAATCCCACATGAATCTCACGAGACAGTCTCATCTGAACTTTCGAGGGGCTTCTCTGACTCTACAGAAAGAGGATCTGAAACACCTATGTCCATCTTTGGTGATGAAAGGTCAACCTCAGAAGGAAGAATGGCACCTTTTACATTACCTATTAGTACGGAGCAAGAAGTGATGGGAGCTAGTATGGCTTCAGACCAACCTGTGAACCATTTAGACCTAATGTAACAACGGATGGTAGGAAAAGTGTCCGTACGGCCCAAGTAGTCTGAAAGTATAGTAGAGGAATGAGTTTCTTTAAGGTTAGGGAACAGCTTATCAGAAATGACTATACATGTGCATCCAGTGTCTCGTAAAATGGTAGATACATTAAGTCCATTAACTGTTCCTGAACAGAAGGGTGCTTGGTCATTACAGTCTTTAAAACATCTTCCAACTTTTTGGACCTTCTTAGAAGGACAATCTGGACGTTTATGTCCCTTAACACCACACAAATGACAAACAGGAATAAAAGAAGTCACTTTACTTTCCACTAGAGGCTTTGATTTCTTAAGGTCTGATGAACCCTTGCCCTTAGGGTTCGATCCCTTTAGGTCTTTATAGGAATTGTGAGCCTCAGCATACAGGTCAGCAGCCTCAGCAACTTCCTCAGCTTTAATCAGGTTACGTTCTCTGATGAATGTTCGTATCTGATGGGGAAGAGCTGTCAGGAACTGGTCAGCAACCATGAAGTTTCTAAGAGATTCATAACTGCGATCAATTCCTGAACTCTCTATCCAAAAGTCGAACAAACGAGTGTTACCTGTAACTGCTGAAAGTTCTGGCCAGGCTGTAAGTGGTTTTTTGATATGCTTTAAGGATTGCCTTCTTCAGTAGGTTATAATTACATATGATATCCTGCGACAAAGTTGCATAGATATTCAAGGCTGTACCAGAAAATAACATTCCTAACCTGGTAGCCCAGGTGTCAGCAGGCCATTCACAGAGGGTAGCGGTATTTTCAAACCTGATAATTTATGAAGTTATGTCTTCCCCTCTGTGAAGGGAGGTAAATTAGGTGTTGGAATATGTGCACTAGCTGCACGTTGTTCCATTACTCCTTCATCTAATTGCTGTGAGAAAGGTAACTTTTTATTCTCTAATTCAAGGTGAGCTTGTTCGAGCTCGCGATCCTTTTCTCTCTCCCTTAACTCATATTCTCTGTCCTTTGCTCTTTCCTCAAGTTCCCTTAATTTAACTTGTTCCTCACGTACTCTAGTTCTTTCTTCACGATCAAGTCTATCGTGCTCCTTTTTGTCTTCTCTCTTTCTGTCTTTCTTGGATTTCTCTCTCAATTCTCTCTCTCTCCTTTTTCTCCTGTCTTTCAAGGTTCTCTTTCTCCTTTTTATCCTCTCTTTCTCTTCTTTCTCTCTCTTTATTCTCTTCTCTTTCGATTCTCTCTCTCTCTCTCTTTCAAGTCTTTCCTGGATCTTAGCACTAATGAAAGATTCTAAATTTTTCCCTGTTATTCCTAACTTACTTCCAGCATTCATCCAAAACTGGTATTCCTCCATGCTTGCAAGAATAACTTAAACTATCAGGGGAAATGAAACGGGTATTAAAGAAAACGGAGGGTTCAATTCCTGCTCCGCTCAAACTGTAAATAAACCAGAGGGCTCGATCCCTGCTTCAATTAAACAATATGTATTAATTAAAACGAAGGGTTCTATGCCGTCTCCGAGCAAACAGTAAGTAGAATGGGGTCGCTTGACCATCCAATCTTCTCACCAACAAATCAAGAGTGTCCTATGACAGTTCCCTTGATATAATAAAGAGCTCAATGAAACAAATTGTCACTGGAAAATATCGTGTCCCTAGAGTCTAATCCTCCAAAGTGTTTCAAGCTCACACAAAAATAGATGGCAGAATTAACTAGTATTCCTGCCTTGACTTGACTTACAATAAATTGAGACCATAACAATCACCAAATCTTTTAAATACTTGTACTGTAGTCCTACCATAGAGAATGATTACTCATGGCTGGTGGTAACCGTCTGTGGTATGCGGCGTTGAAGTTCCAATGGTAGATTCGAGATGGAGTTGAATCTTGATTCAGTAGAGTTGATCCTGGCAAGGTCGCCACTTGTGAAGGCTTACTCAGCCCTGTAACAACTTCAGACAGTATTACCAAGGCTGGCTCCTCCTCAGGAAAATTAGTGAATAGAAAAAGAAATAATAACAGACAAACATAAACACTTTATTATATAGAAAATATAAAATATAAAACTTAAATATGAAATATTAATCCTACATTAAAGAAAATGAAAAATATAAATGATAACTGAATTCAACACTAATATAAAACTTGGGTGTCTGATGTTGGTGACACTGTTGTTGAAATCGTAGCCGTTGCCGAAGATGGGGGGGGGGTCGCAGGTGTTGGTTACAACCCACCGGTTCGTTCTTCACAGTATAGCCTTGAGTATTCTATCCCGATGACAGGAAAGCACGTTCTTTACCGCTGCAATGATGAGGGGTTACGTCCTGCAATTTCTTACAGGTGCACAGGTAATTAAATCCAGAAAGGGGAAGTCTCAGGACGTTCGTCCATCTCCATCAGTTCTACTCGTTGATTGGCAGGTGACCCTCTCTGTCATCCAAGCTGGAAAGATAGACAGGTTACCCACTGCTTAAGAAATCACTCTCCATGATAAGTACAATACCTAAAAGATGTGGTGATTATTACAACAGTCAACTTAGAGCAAGACTGAAAGGACTAAGTTTATTATTGGTCAAAAGTGAAGCTTTCAACCAATAAATCCACTAGAATACAAGGCAGGAATGTACTTACAGTAGTGTTGGGAGCTGTGAGTCTAGTGATTACTGTTTGGACCGGAGCCCCATACTTCACCTTTCGGGAGGGGGGGGGAAGAAGAAGGGGAAGGGATAGCAGGAGCTAGACTGACCCTACCTTAACAAGCAGCCGGCAGTCAAACTATCACTTTCGGGGTGGGGGAAAAAAGGAGGGAATAACGGGAGCTTGACTTACCCTACCTTAACAAGTAGCCGGCAATGAAACTATTGTTACTATATACTCCATCGCTACTCCTATCTATTGAACTTTTCCCTCACAACCCTACTAGTTGTAGTAAAATTATATATATATATATATATATATATATATATATATATATATATATATATATATATATATATAATGTAAAGAACTTATATGTTTATTATATACATTAATACTGCTGTATTGTTTTCTAAGTTAATTTGCAAATATTAAATTCTTGAAGCAAATTTATATGACGTTTTTAATTAGTGTTGCTTAGTTTATTTATAGTCCTGGTGAGTCTAATATATTACGACTTGCATCTAGCCTGGATGTGTGTTAAAACTTAACTAAATTGTTTGTGTTTAGCACCACCACAACCAACAACAACAATAATAACACCAACAACAACAATAATAACAACAACAACAATAATAACACCAACAACAACAACAACAATAACACCAACAACCAAAATCAAGGCCACTGCACACCACCTCAACTACCACCACTACTTCCGCCTCAACTACCACCACCACCACCACTACCACCACCACCTCAACTACCACCACTACTTCCACCTCAACTACCACCACCACTACCACCACCGCTACCACCACCGCTACCACCACCACTACCACCACCACTACCACCACCACTACTACCACCACTACTACCACCACTACCACCACCACTACCACCACCACTACTACCACCACTACCACCACCACTACTACCACCACTACTACCACCACTACCACCACCACCACCACCACCACTACTACAACCACCACCTCAACTACCACCACTACTTCCACCTCAACTACCACCACCTCAACTACCACGACTACTTCCACCTCAACTACCACCACTACCACCACCACCTCAACTACCACCACCACTTCAACCTCAACTACCACTACCACCACCACCACCACTACCACTACCACCACTACCACTACCACCACCACTACCAACACCACCTCCACTACTAACACCACTACCACTACCACCACCGCCACCACTAACACCACCATTACCACCACTACCACCACCACTAACACCACCATTACCACCACTACCACCACCACTAACACCACCACTACCACCACCATTACCACCACTACCACCACCACTACCACCACCATTACCACCACTACCACCACCACCACTACCACCACCATTACCACCACTACCACCACCACCACTACCACCACCACCACTACCACCACCACCACCACTACCACCACCACCACTACTACCACTACCACCACCACCACTACCACCACCACTACTACCACTACCACCACTACTACCACCACCACCTCCACCACCACTACCACCACCACTACCTCCACCACCACCACCACCACTACCACCACTACCACCACCACTACCACCACCACTACCACCACCACCACCACTACCATCACCACTACCACCACCACCACTACCATCACCACTACCACTACCACCACCAGTACCATCACCACCACCACTACCACCACCACCGCCACCACTACCACCACCACCGCCACCACTACCACCACTACCACCACCACCACTACCACCACCACCACCACTACCACTACCACCACCACTACCACCACTACCACCGCCACCACTACCACCACCACTACCACCACTACCACCGCCACCACTACCACCACCACTACCACCACCACCACCACCACTACCACCGCCACCACTACCACTACCACCACTACCACTACCACCGCCACCACTACCACTACCCCTACCACTATCACTAACACCACCACCACTACCATCACCACCACTATCACTACACCACCACCACCACTACCACCACCACCACCACTACCACCACCACTACTACCACTACCACCACCACCACCACCATCACTACTACCACTACCACCACTACTACCACTACCACCACTACCACCACCACTACCACCACCACCACCACTACCATCACCACTACCACCACCACTACCATCACCACCACCACTACCACCACCACCGCCACCACTACCACCACTACCACCACTACCACCACCACCACTACCACCACCACCACTACCACCACCACCACTACCACCACCACCACCACTACCATCACCACTACCACCACCACCACTACCATCACCACTACCACTACCATCACCACTACCACCACCACTACCACCACCACCGCCACCACTACCACCACCACCGCCACCACTACCACCGCCGCCACTACCACTACCACCGCCACCACTACCACTACCCCTACCACTATCACTAACACCACCACCACTACCACCACCACCACTATCACTACACCACCACCACTACTACCACCACCACTACCACCACCACCACCACTACCATCACCACTACCACCACCACCACTACCATCACCACTACCACTACCGCCACCACTACCATCACCACCACCACTACCACCACCACCGCCACCACTACCACCACTACCACCACTACCACCACCACCACTACCACCACCACCCCTACCACCACCACCGCCACCACTACCACCACTACCACCACTACCACCACCACCACTACCACCACCACCACTACCACCACCACCACTACCACCACCACCACTACCACCACCACCACTACCACCACCACTACCACCACCACCACTACCACCACCACCACTACCATCACCACTACCACCACCACTACCGTCACCACTACCACCACCACCACTACCATCACCACTACCATCACCACTACCACTACCACCACCACTACCACCACCACTACCACCACTAGCACTACCACCGCCACCACTAGCACTACCACCGCCACCACTAGCACTACCACCGCCACCACTAGCACTACCACCGCCACCACTACCACTACCACCGCCACCACTACCACCGCCACCACTACCACTACCACCGCCACCACTACCACCGCCACCACCGCCACCACTACCACTACCACCGCCACCACTACCACTACCCCTACCACTATCACTAACACCACCACCACTACCACCACTATCACTACACCACCACCACTACTACCACCACTACCACCACCACTACCACCACCACTTTTAAAAGAAACATTATAAGTAATAACACTACAGTCTCCTTCCTGATGACTTCTTTTCAAAGTTTGATGAAGATCCCGCATTACAGTTTTAATCTAATTCCAGATTATTCTTGACTACGATTATTTCACATATTAATTATACTCATATCCATTAATATTAATCTCTCTTATGAAAATAAATACAAACGTTAAATCAAAGTCAAAATGAAAGTTAAATTACAGTTGAATAAAGAATATTCTGAGTCTTCACGAAGAACACGACGTATTTCACTATAATATCCAGCCGGACATGGGAAAAATATCCGGCACAGCTCCCACTGTTTATGTTACTTGATAACTCTGATAATTATATAAACAGTATATGCAGAGCAACCACTGGGAAAAAATAGTGAAATCCCAATCGCTTTCGTGACTTTTCACATTATCAAGGAGCTATGATAGTTCACTGATAATGTAAAAAGTTACGAAAGCGCTTGGAGTTTCACTGTTTTTTCACAGTGGATGTTCTGCATATTGTGATATCAACTGTTTACTTTGTTCTTATTGCATATATGTTGTGCCGAATAGGTAAAACTTGCTATTTTGGCATAAATAGCAACGCTCTTCTTGTCGAATAAGGCAAGCAAAATTTTGTATATGCATTAATTCCGCAACAATCATTCTGAAGCTAACGAAAAAATATATATTTTATTGTTTGTTTATTATTTAATTATTGTAAGCTTACATAAAATATATTTAGTTGGATTAAGCTAAATTAAATTGCACTTGGTATAATAAGGTTAGGTAAGTTTTCTAAGGCTCTTTTGGTACAAAATTATTATTTTTACATTACCATAGATGAAAAAAATATATTATTAAATGTATAAGAGAAAATTTTAGGAAGGACTTAATTTTAAATTAGTTATTGCTAATTGACGAGTATTACCTATTGGGCAGGATATATATATTTTTTTTTATTTATTATCACACCGGCCGATTCCCACCAAGGCAGGGTGGCCCGAAAAAGAAAAACTTTCACCATCATTCACTCCATCACTGTCTTGCCAGAAGGGTGCTTTACACTACAGTTTTTAAACTGCAACATTAACACCCCTCCTTCAGAGTGCAGGCACTGTACTTCCCATCTCCAGGACTCAAGTCCGGCCTGCCGGTTTCCCTGAATCCCTTCATAAATGTTACTTTGCTCACACTCCAACAGCACGTCAAGTATTAAAAACCATTTGTCTCCATTCACTCCTATCAAACACGCTCACGCATGCCTGCTGGAAGTCCAAGCCCCTCGCACACAAAACCTCCTTTACCCCCTCCCTCCAACCCTTCCTAGGCCGACCCCTACCCCGCCTTCCTTCCACTACAGACTGATATACTCTTGAAGTCATTCTGTTTCGCTCCATTCTCTCTACATGTCCGAACCACCTCAACAACCCTTCCTCAGCCCTCTGGACAACAGTTTTGGTAATCCCGCACCTCCTCCTAACTTCCAAACTACGAATTCTCTGCATTATATTCACACCACACATTGCTCTCAGACATGACATCTCCACTGCCTCCAGCCTTCTCCTCGCTGCAACATTCATCACCCACGCTTCACACCCATATAAGAGCGTTGGTAAAACTATACTCTCATACATTCCCCTCTTTGCCTCCAAGGACAAAGTTCTTTGTCTCCACAGACTCCTAAGTGCACCACTCACTCTTTTTCCCTCATCAATTCTATGATTCACCTCATCTTTCATAGACCCATCCGCTGACACGTCCACTCCCAAATATCTGAATACGTTCACCTCCTCCATACTCTCTCCCTCCAATCTGATATTCAATCTTTCATCACCTAATCTTTTTGTTATCCTCATAACCTTACTCTTTCCTGTATTCACCTTTAATTTTCTTCTTTTGCACACCCTACCAAATTCATCCACCAATCTCTGCAACTTCTCTTCAGAATCTCCCAAGAGCACAGTGTCATCAGCAAAGAGCAGCTGTGACAACTCCCACTTTGTGTGTGATTCTTTATCTTTTAACTCCACGCCTCTTGCCAAGACCCTCGCATTTACTTCTCTTACAACCCCATCTATAAATATATTAAACAACCACGGTGACATCACACATCCTTGTCTAAGGCCTACTTTTACTGGGAAAAAATTTCCCTCTTTCCTACATACTCTAACTTGAGCCTCACTATCCTCATAAAAACTCTTCACTGCTTTCAGTAACCTACCTCCTACACCATACACTTGCAACATCTGCCACATTGCCCCCCTATCCACCCTGTCATACGCCTTTTCCAAATCCATAAATGCCACAAAGACCTCTTTAGCCTTATCTAAATACTGTTCACTTATATGTTTCACTGTAAACACCTGGTCCACACACCCCCTACCTTTCCTAAAGCCTCCTTGTTCATCTGCTATCCTATTCTCCGTCTTACTCTTAATTCTTTCAATTATAACTCTACCATACACTTTACCAGGTACACTCAACAGACTTATCCCCCTATAATTTTTGCACTCTCTTTTATCCCCTTTGCCTTTATACAAAGGAACTATGCATGCTCTCTGCCAATCCCTAGGTACCTTACCCTCTTCCATACATTTATTAAATAATTGCACCAACCACTCCAAAACTATATCCCCACCTGCTTTTAACATTTCTATCTTTATAATATATATATATATATATATTATAATGTCGTATAGTCAGTCTCCCGGGGACGGCAGCTAGGCTCTCGACGCCCCACTTGTTTCCGTGGTTGCAATGATTTGCATACTGCTGGCGAGTCTGGTGTCCAAACGGGAGGAGAATGAAATTACTCCTGAGCTTACCACTACCCGATTGTGGACGGCGTTATGTGGACAAATGTCTACTCTTCACACTAAACACCTATCATCTATTGTGGTGTAATGATAAAGGTCGCCGAGAGTTTACCTAGCTTCTCAGAAAGCTGCCCAGACAACTCGGATTCAGATCTCGGCCAGTCGCGCATATATATATATTATATATATATATATATATATATATATATATATATATATATATATATATATATATAATATGTATACATATATTCAACAAACCGGCAGTATCCCACCGAGGTGGGGTGGCCCAAAAAGAAAAACGAAAGTTTCTCTTTTTAAATCTGGTAATATATACAGGAGAAGGGGTTACTAGCCCCTTGCTCCCGGCATTTTAGTCGCCTCTTACAACACGCATGGCTTACGAAGGAAGAATTCTGTTCCACTTCCCCATGGAGATAAGAGGAAATAAACAACAACAAGAACTAGAAAGAAAATAGAAGAAAACCCAGAGGGATGTGTATATATACATATATATATATATATATATATATATATATATATATATATATATATATATATATATATATATATATATATATATATATTTCGTTAACACATCGGCCGTCTCCCACCAAGGCAGGGTGGCCCGAAAAAGAAAAACTTTCACCGTCATTTACTCCATCACTGTCTTGCCAGAAGGGTGCTTTACACTACAGTTTTTAAACTGCAACATCAACACCCCTCCTTCAGAGTGCAGGCACTGTACTTCCCATCTCCAGGACTCAAGTCCGGCCTGCCGGTTTCCCTGAACCCCTTCATAAATGTTACCCTGCACACACTCCAACAGCACGTAAAGCTCTATAAACCATATGTTTCCATTCGCTCCTTACACGCTCACGCATGCTTTACCTCCTTTACCCCCTCCCTCCAACTTTACCTAGGCCGACCACTACCCCACCTTCCTTCTATGACAGATTTATACTCTCAAAGTCATTCTATTTTGTTTCATCCTCCCTCTGTGTGTGTGTGTGTGTGTGTGTGTGTGTGTGTATGTGTGTGTGTGTGTGTGTGTGTGTGTGTATATATATATATATATAATATATATATATATATAAAATATATATATATAATATATATATATATATATATATATATAATATATATATATAATATATATTTATATAATATATATATATATATATATATATATATATATATATATATATATATATAATGTCGTGCCGAATATGTAAAATTGGTCAATTAGCAAGAACTCATTTAAAATTAAGTTCTTTCTAAAATTTTCTCTTATAAGTTTAAACATATATTTTTTTCCTTAATGTTAATGTAAAAATTTATAATTTTGCACCAAAAGCAACTTAGAAAACTTACCTAACCTTATTATAACAATAACAATTTATTTTAGCCTAACCCAACTAAATATATTTTAGATTTGTTTACAATAATTTAATACTAAGCAAACACAGTGAAATATATTTTTTTCGTTAGGTCCAGAATGATTTTGGCGAAATTATTGCATACACAAATTTTCATTTGTCCTATGTGGCAAGATGAACGTTGCTATTTAAGCCAAGATCGCAAGTTCTGCCTATTCGGCACGACATATATATATACACACACACCCAAGTGTCTCATTCTTCAACAATCATTCCACAGTCAAAGAACATTCTAGTGTTCATTCTGAACAGCAATTGAACTTCTTGACCATGTCTACAATCTTTTAGACACTGAGGTATTGCCACGTGATTGTCTGATTAGATATTTGCATTAACGAGCATGTATGTAGATGCACTTAGTGAAGAGGCCACTGAGTGTATATATCCTTGACATTGATATCCACCAGTAATGTATTACACCAGGTTATTTACAGTATGTTAAAGGCACTTGGTCTGTTGTGTGTACTTAGCAATATGTGGTTGTAGGGGTTGTGTGTGTGTGAGAGAGAGAGAGAGAGAGAGAGAGGAAGACAGTGCGTGTGTGTGTGAGAGAGAGAGAGAGAGAGAGAGAGAGAGAGAGAGAGAGAGAGAGAGGGAGGAAGACAGTGTGTGTGTGTGAGAGAGAGAGAGGAAGACTGTGTGTGTGTGAGAGAGAGAGAGAGAGAGAGAGAGAGAGAGAGAGAGAGAGAGAGAGAGAGAGGAAGAGTGTGTGTGTGAGAGAGAGAGAGAGAGAGAGAGAGGAAGACTGTGTGTTTGTGTGTGTGAGAGAGAGAGAGAGAGAGAGAGGAAGACAGAGTGTGTGCACACATTAGAGCAGATTGGTCATGGAGGAGACCGCTCACAGTGACACAACATCAACTATGATGACTGACTCAACTCAACCTGATTACAACCCTCGTTTCCACTGTTGGTATTACACATGGTATTCGCAACTCTTATTATGTATTAATCCTACAGAAGCTCACATATATATACAATTATTTCTCATTTTTTCCATAACTCGTAAACAAATTCCATTGGAACTAGTGTAGTGATAGAGTATGGATAGTTTTTATTGGCATTAACAACCGTTTTAAAACCTCTTTTGGGTTCTTTATGCTAATAATGCTTAAAAAACACATGCGATAAAATAAATATTTTTTAATATCTTGAAAAAATACTACATTTGTACTATTACCAAGAATATTAATTATTAATAGTTATAAACATAGTAACAGTGATGATATTATTATTATTATTATTTTTTTTATTTTTTTTTATTATCACACCGGCCGATTCCCACCAAGGCAGGGTGGCCCGAAAAAGAAAAACTTTCACCATCATTCACTCCATCACTGTCTTGCCAGAAGGGTGCTTTACACTACAGTTTTTAAACTGCAACATTAACACCCCTCCTTCAGAGTGCAGGCACTGTACTTCCCATCTCCAGGACTCAAGTCCGGCCTGCCGGTTTCCCTGAATCCCTTCATAAATGTTACTTTGCTCACACTCCAACAGCACGTCAATTATTAAAAACCATTTGTCTCCATTCACTCCTATCAAACACGCTCACGCATGCCTGCTGGAAGTCCAAGCCCCTCGCACACAAAACCTCCTTTACCCCCTCCCTCCAACCCTTCCTAGGCCGACCCCTACCCCGCCTTCCTTCCACTACAGACTGATACACTCTTGAAGTCATTCTGTTTCGCTCCATTCTCTCTACATGTCCGAACCACCTCAACAACCCTTCCTCAGCCCTCTGGACAACAGTTTTGGTAATCCCGCACCTCCTCCTAACTTCCAAACTACGAATTCTCTGCATTATATTCACACCACACATTGCCCTCAGACATGACATCTCCACTGCCTCCAGCCTTCTCCTCGCTGCAACATTCATCACCCACGCTTCACACCCATATAAGAGCGTTGGTAAAACTATACTCTCATACATTCCCCTCTTTGCCTCCAAGGACAAAGTTCTTTGTCTCCACAGACTCCTAAGTGCACCACTCACTCTTTTTCCCTCATCAATTCTATGATTCACCTCATCTTTCATAGACCCATCCGCTGACACGTCCACTCCCAAATATCTGAATACGTTCACCTCCTCCATACTCTCTCCCTCCAATCTGATATTCAATCTTTCATCACCTAATCTTTTTGTTATCCTCATAACCTTACTCTTTCCTGTATTCACCTTTAATTTTCTTCTTTTGCACACCCTACCAAATTCATCCACCAATCTCTGCAACTTCTCTTCAGAATCTCCCAAGAGCACAGTGTCATCAGCAAAGAGCAGCTGTGACAACTCCCACTTTGTGTGTGATTATTATTATTATTATTATTTTATTATTATTATTATTATTACCACCAACAATACAAAGGAAGAAGGGATTAAGTATTTAATTTCAAGAATTGTATGGAAAACAGTGAAGTTTTTGTGAAAACTGGAATACCATAAGAGTTCCAGCAGCTGGAAAATACCATAAGAGTTCCAGCAGCTGGAAAATACCATAAGAGTTCCAGCAGCTGGAAAGAGAGAAGTGTAGGCAGAGATTTTGGGAGGTGATAAGAGAGTTTTTAATCATGGGAGTTGTGACTTAAATCAAACAGTGTTTCGATTAACTTAATTGTTAATGTATGATTCGTCTCTCAGCCATTGAGTAGAGAGGACGTGTTCTACACTGCTGCCCTCTATAGCTGTTCGGTGGCAGTTTCATTTTCTCAACATGGCGCAGGCAGCCAGACGCCGCGTCAACACTGTGTGTTTGGAATTAACTCGTGGGGCAGTGCTTGGACCATCAATGGCGATATTATTGCCAGCGATAATCCGAGACACCTATGGTATCGCCAACGAGGATTTGTGCGGTGTAGCGATGAATGGTGTGACAAGAATCTTTGTAAAGTTTAGCTCAGCTCAAGTTTACGAGAATGTCGTCGACAAGTATCAAGAGGTCAATCTGGTGGTTAACCAGGCTGTGTCTGTGAAGCTACACGATGTATCCCGCCATTATACATGGGTAAAAGTGAGAAATGTACCCTTTGAGGCTGATGCGACTGATATACGTGCTGCCCTGAGTAATTACGGCACCATACACATGGCTACAGCAGGGAGGTGGCCTGATGGCCCATATGAAGGACTACCTGAGGGAACTTTTTCGGTAAAAATGACATTACGACATCCAATCCCTTCATATGTGATCCTGCAAGACTTCAGGACTCAAGTTTTTGTGACTTATGCAGGGCAACGCCGCACTTGTAGGTTGTGTGGAGCATACGATCATTTGGCGGTGCAGTGTGAAAGGAGACGAGGTGCCAGGGTTGTACAACAGAGCAAGGATTTAGGGGAGGAAGGTATAAGGCAAGATGTGCCTGAAGCGCCTGTGCAACCCTCAAGATTGTCTTGGAGCGAAGAGGTTGAGAGGTCTCTGAACACGGTGTGTGCTACACTCCCGGAAGTGTCGCCTCCTTTGGAGGCAGCCCCAGAGGTGGAAACGGCTTCGCGAGAAGAGCAGGCCAATGATGTGGAGACATCCATTGTCTCTGTGTTAGACGAATTATTTACGGAGGACAGCATGAGTCCTGCGACGGCACCATCCCTAGACTTGGGACAGGCTGCGACGGCGGACGTGGATCACGACGTGCAGCTGGTAGTGGACGCCACTGACGCCTTGCTGAAACAAACGGTGGAGGTGGAAATTCACCAGGATTGCACTGTGGACGACGAAATGCAGGTAGAAAGTGTAACACGAAAGCGCTCTGTTACACTTTCAGATTCTGATGATGTGTTAACGCCAGCCCAAAGATCAGGGAAGAAATCATGGGCGGATGTGGCACAGAAAGGGTCCTGTGTACCCAAAGCACAGGGGATGATCAGGAGTGCTTCAAAAGGAGGGGAAGCGAAAATTGGAAACAAAAAATCTAGTGAAAAACATTCAGTGTCGAAAGGAAAACCATCATTGTCGATTTTAAGTGCCTCACAATAAATATTAATGGTTTGCGAACTGTACGAAAGTGTGCATGGTTACGTGATTTATTGGTGCGTAATAATGTGGACGTTGTGTTCATACAGGAACACAATCATAAATGTGGTAGTGAATTGCGGATAGAAGGATATAATGTGTACATGGAGAATGCAATTCGGTTGAAAGGTGGCGTTGCCATCATGATCAGGGAGACTAGCCCGTTTGTTGAGACGTAGTGAAGGGGGGGAGGGGAGGATAATAAGGGTGGAAGGGCTATGGGGACGGGTGAAGGTGGCTTTTGTGTGTGTGTATGGTCCAGCTGAGAATGATGGGCGTGTAAAAGCAACCTTTGTGAAAGAGGTGTTAATTTATTATTTGAGGTCACTCCCTGAAGTAGTTATTGTAGGCGGGGATTGGAATTGCGTGATCCGGCGTAAGGATGTAGAACCTCGGGGAAGTGGGTACTTTTCAGGGGTATTGGGAGATTTAATGTCAGGGGTGGGATTAAAGGACGTGGTGGGGGGGGGAGAGGTTGAGCATACTTTTGTACATCGTGGATATGCGGCGCGACTTGATAGTGTACGTGTCACGCACCATCGTAGTTAATAGTGTGCGTGTTTTAGATGTGGTGTTTTCTGATCATAGAGGAGTTCTTGTGGACGCAGGGTGGGAGGGTTTACCTAAGAGGGGTTGTAGTTATTGGAAATTGAATGTTAAATTGTTGAAAGGGGAGGAGAATAGGAAATCTTTTGAGTGTTTTTGGGAGGGTTTGTTAGCAGGGGCTCCTGGGGATAGAGACTTGGTTAGGTGGTGGGATGTGGTGGCTAAGAAACGTATTCGGGATTACTATGTTCGGCTTGGGAGGGAAAGTAATCAACTTTTATATGGGCTACAGGGGTATTTAGAAGGACAGTTACGCAATTGTTATGTGGGTGATGGTGCGAGATACCCTGTGGAGGAAATAGAGGATTTAAAGCAACGTATTAAGGGTCTGCATAATGATCGATTTGATGGTGCACGTGTGGCTGGAGGGTTGGAGGAGGTTCTCTACGGGGATCGGCCTTCGGCGTGTGCGTTAAGGGGACAGCAGAAGAGGAGGGCAGCCACGGAGATGATGGGATTAACAGTTCAAGTGGGGATGGGAGGGTATAGGGAAGGGCAGGTATTGATGTCGACTGAAGGTATGAGTGGATATATTGATGCATGGTTTAGGTCATATGCACAACATGTGGGTATACGAGATGATGCTTTAAGGGAAATGGGTGGTTATGTGCAATGCGAGCTTGATGGTAGAGATAGGGAGACTTTGGAAGGACAGATTACGGAAGGGGAAATTTGGAGAGCTATAGTAGGTGCAAGTTTAGGTAAGGCACCGGGTGTAGACGGGTTGCCTAATGATTTTTATGTTGAGAACTGGGAAGTATTGAGGAGATTTTTAGTCAGATTGTTCAATGTAATGAAGGAAGATGGGGCAATGGGTGAGCAGCAAAGGACTGCTGTTGTTGTATTAGTGCCGAAGGGTGGACAGACCACGGTAGAAGATTACCGTGCAATATCGCTTATGTGCGGTGATTATAAGTTATTTGCAAGGGTATTAGGGAACAGAATCAAACAGGTTTTAGGTAAAGTAATTGATAGAGGACAATATGGCATACCGGGTAGATCAATGTATGAAGGGCATGGAGCTATTAGGAGTTTTATAGAGCATAAGGGGGAGGGGGGAGGGGGTGTTTTGGCTCTGGATTGGAGAGCTGCTTATGATAGCGTAGAAAGGGATGCATTATGGAG
Source organism: Cherax quadricarinatus (assembly GCF_038502225.1). Taxonomy (NCBI): domain Eukaryota; kingdom Metazoa; phylum Arthropoda; class Malacostraca; order Decapoda; family Parastacidae; genus Cherax; species Cherax quadricarinatus. The sequence continues at coordinate 10,832,283 of NC_091382.1, forward strand.
TTTTATGCGTTGGTTGGGTTTCGGGAGGGAAATTGTTTCTTGGGCAAAAACTTTGTATCTGGGTGCAGTTATGAGAATACAGGTTAATGGACGACTAGGTGATAGCATTCAGATGGGAAGGGGTTTGCGACAGGGATGCCCTCTGTCGCAAATTTTGTTTGCATGTCTTCAAGAACCTTTTTATAGGGCAGTTAGGTGGAGTATAGCGAGAGCGAGGGTTGGTGTTGCACGTGAAGGGGAAGCGGGTATAGTGGGTTACGTGGATGATACGACTGTCTTGGTGAGGGATGTGAGGGATTTACGTAAGGTAGAAAGGGTGATAGACGTTTTTGGTGAGGCTACAGGGATGAAAATTAATGTAGTAAAGTCCAAGTATTTGGATCTAGGGGATAGTGTACATAATGGTGAGACTGTTGAGGGTGGGTGGCGTGTGGTAGATCAGTTGTTGATATGTGGGATAGTGTACATGCGGAATGATAGGGATGCACAAGAGACAAATTCGAGGCGCACCGTGGATGGAGTTTTGAAAAGATTGGGAGGCTTGAGGGCAGAGCAATTATCGTTGCATCAAAGGGTTATAGTCACGAATGTCCTGTTGTATAGCAAGTTATGGCACGTGGTGGCAATATATCCGTTACGACGGTGTGAGGTGCAACGGTTGCAACTGCGGGTATTCAGATTTATATGGGGATCGGGTTGTGACTGGCTAAGTAGAGGGGTGGTGTCGCTTCCCGTTAGCCAGGGGGGGCTGGGGCTTATACCTCTTGAGAAGCGTATGTTGAGTGTGTTTCTGAAAAGGGGGTTTGTGAGGGAGGGGGTGAGGGGGGGAGGCCTTGAAAGACTGCGCATGGATATGCAACGGTGGTGGAGGGGTAGGGATTTAATGTTTGGGGAGTCTATGTTGCGAGTTTTACTGAAGGTAAGGGATCCGAAACAGCTTAAATTGAAGGTTCTTGAGAGGGTGGAGGGTTGGTCTGTGGTGGCGGCAGTTGAGGGGGCATACCCTATGTATGCATGGGGTTCTGTATGGAAATGTCTTCAACAACTACGTGTAAAACCAAGTGTCAGGGAGGTTATGTTTAGGGTTTTACATGGGATCTTGCCGTCTGGGGTTGTGTTATTTAATAGGAGATTAAGGGAAGGTGGGGAGTGCAAAGCGTGTGGATGTCCGGAAACCATATTTCACGCTGTGTACTTTTGTACTTGTTTAGAAGATGTGAGGGTCTGGCTAAGTAGAGTAGTTAGGTTAGTGGGTGGGGAAGGATTACAGGTGTTGCGGGTGTTAAGTTTAGATATAGGTGGGGGGAGTCAGCAGGTGGTGAATGCGGTTGCGTATGTGGTCACAGATTTTATTTATATATCTTGGGCAATGAGGGAGGTGGGAGTCGAGGAAAGGATAAGAGTGTTAGGGGCCACGATGTATAGAACAAAGTGCCGCAATAGGGATCTTTATGGGGGAAGATGGGAGACAGCATTTACTGAAGGTTATCGTAGATTCAGGTTGAAGGATTTAAGAGATTTAAGTGTAAAGTAAGGGGTTGCGGCGGGCTAGTTTTCTTGAGTATGGAAATGTGTATAGATGTTAGCGTGTGTGGTATGTTTGGTAACATAATAAATAAGCTTCTTTTGTGATGTGAGTTTGGTCTGGGTAGTTGTGTAAGATATGTTATTCACATTGTTTTTCAGAAGGTATCGAATTTAATATGTAAGTAGTGGTGTTTACACTACATGATTGTGTGTATAATGTGTGAGAGGGTACATCTCACAGTATTTGTGTGTTTGATGGTTTGAGGTGACACAAGGCATGATCTAAGTATGTCTGGATTCTCCTTTTGTCCTCAAAGGTGTTATACAAAGATTGTACTGTGGTGTATGTGATGTGTAGGTTTATATGTATTCAACACATGCTTGTTGTATGTTCCCTTTCGTTACTTTGTTTCAATTGTCATTTCAATGCACTTTGTATAGCATTATACAACGGTATCTTTCTTTACCATATGAAGTAATTTTTTTTTTTTTTTTTTTTTTTTTTTTTTTTTTTTTTTTTTTTTTTTTTTAGACGCATTTCTTTTGTGTCTGAGATTGTTGTATACGGGTTTAAGTGTAAATGTAATGAGTCGGTTTATTGATTAATGAGAAGGCTGGAAGTAACTGTTACATTTTCTTGTATATATTATTTTCAATTGTATGAGTCTTTGTCATATGTCATGTTAAATGTAAAATTTATATGGAAGTTAGGTTTTGAGTCATTGAATGTTTGTCAGTTCATGACCCTGTTACGGTGTTTATTTGTAGCTATGTTATTGCCGTAAGTTATTATTGTATGTTATACAGATATATCTTGCAAGTATATAGGTGCAATCCATTTGTGTTAGTTTATTATGTGTTTGGTTTTCTTATGTCAATGGCCGAACCTTCAGAATTGAGATCCATACTGTTTCCTTTTATTTTTATATTTATGTATACTGTATTGGTTATTAATAAAATATAAAAAAAAAAATTGTTAATGTAGAGAAGACTTGTAGAGGGTAAAGCGTGTTGCAACCCCTGAATGGGTTACAATGATTATGTATATATATAATGTATATTATCTTTTCATATAATTTTATATTGCTTATATTTGCGATAATAGCTAAATCGTAAATGTATGACTTTATATTATTATTTGACTGTTATATTGTTATTTAGCTTATGTTGTTAGGATGTATATAAAATGTGCTCAGTTAGTCTTGATTGTCAAACTACTGTAATTATCGCTTGTCGCTCGTTATACTGCCGGCTTCTGAGCTGCAGTTGTCCACGTAGCTATCACGTGATCGAGGGGGGGGTGTCCTCACCTCTCGGGGGGTCTGCTGTCCTCACCTCTAGTGAAATTGTCAGTCTGCTGGAGACTCGCTTGCTGGTTGGACAGATTGTCTGTCTCATTATTCTTGTTAGTTCTGTAGAACTCTGTTCTCAGAACATTGTATAGACTTAGTGATTTTCGACGTTGTACTGAGGTTGTATGTCACATAGACACTCTGAGTATCTCAGGTCCTTAGCTATAGCTTCTGACCTAATTTTGTACTGGTTCCTGTGTATTGTCACAGTCACAGTTTTACCTATGCTGAACAAAGATTCAGTATTATGGGAGTTTTGTAACTTTTGTGGAGGATCTGCAGATGGTCCCTACTTAGTGTCGTTATATTATCTCCTTCTTCCTGATTCTGTGTCGCAGTCGCTTGATATTGCATTGCTATTAGGCTTAGCATTCTTTGTTGTTCAAGCAGACTGTTCGGGTTGCCAGTCGGTCAAGAAGTTAGTTTATTTGAGGACTTTGTCAGTCACTTGTTTAAGTCTTATTCGAGTCTTGAGACATAGCTAACTACTTAAGAGCACTTACACGCATACACACTTACTTGTACATATTTGTAATATCTTATTAAATGTTAATGTACCTGACGGTACTTAAGAATTATAAATGTGATATGTGCTTTCAGCACAATAATATTGAACTCGAGAGATTGATTTTATTTTGATTGCTGTAATTAATTTAATTTGATAATATACCTCTAGACAACTTATAGACTTAATAAATTTATTAAATTTTAATTTCTCTAGTTAGTAGCCTACCAGTTGTAATCCTAAAGCACTATTGAACCATACTGAATTTTAATGGATAATTGGACAAGGATACTGACTACTTGTTACGAAAACCCAGTAACAGGCTGGATGCTAGAAGGGCAGTCCTTACTAGTATACACTGGAGATCTCTAAGCTTTTAGAATCGCGTTTTTTGTAACAAATGGGGGCCTGTCCGGGATGCTCTTGATCCAAGGTGTTGGAGAAACTGTCCGGGAGCCTCTTGATCCAAGGTGTTGGAGAAATTGTCCAGTTTGACATACTAGTACTTCTATGATCAAACACTTTGAGTACTTTCCTAATCTGAAGACTTTGAGTTTAGGCTTGTACAACATACCAGGTGGATGTATGTACTTGACTGAGTCTCTTGATCCAAGGAGATGGAAATACTGTTTATGATTTCTAACTCTAAGACAACCAACACTAAAATTCCTATTAAGATTATAGTTTCCCATAATCACTCTCTCGTAGTACAATTATTTTCGTGATGTATGCCAAAGTGAAACAGTTAATTGATACTCTGACTTTGTCTGAATTAAGTACATTAAAACTTCAGACGTGTTGGCAAGTAGCCAAGTATCTCGGTGTGACGTATAACAGGAATTACACCGCAGAAACTGTCAGAGCATTAATTAAAGATATATTGTTTCCTGCTCATACAGAGATGTCTGATTATGATTCAGATTCAGAAAGTCTAGTGTCACAATTAGGAAGTATGGCTCTATTTGAAGTTGATGAAAGAGCAACTAGAGCAGAAGTGAGCCTAGTGGCTGAGCCTAGTGTAGCTCAGTTCTCGCTCACACCTTCCCGCCTCACTGACACTATAGCACAGAGTGTAGCTGGTAGTATGACACAGCCTAATACTAGTACAGTGTATACTACACCTGTATTTACTTATTCTAGACCAGATCTAGACACTCTAGAGACGGCTGGACCAAGTGTCCGACCTAAGGACCGTCCAGACCATGTTAATTTCCCTACTCCTCCATTACCCACTGGTCCTATCTCTCAGGAACAGTTTGAGAGGTTGGAACGCCTCATTATGTTGCAGACTGCACAGAGGCACAGAGGAGATTGAACGAAGAAGATTTCCAAAGAGAAAATGTTCGTCTGGGAAGACAACAGACTGAGATATCACAGGATACCTATTGTAACAGGAAAGGACATACTAGAGAGTATTGCTATAAGTTAGAAAGAGATGCGAGATACAGTCGTGCGGCTGGCGCCCCCACACAAGTCGTATCCTCTTCCGAGCAACAAAGGCACCAAAATCCTAGCAATACCTCTGATCCTACTGTTTTAGATAATGTTACTCAGGATAGATGACTAGCGTCAGAAAGTGTATCTGACGAAAAGATTCGTTCAGCGATGAGTCCTTACTTTTCGAGAGATAAAGTAGGATTTGACGAATCACATCTAACTGAGATAATTTCTTTCAGAGACACTGGCAGTTATCTCACGTTATTAAGAGAAGATGTACTGCCCATAACTGACGATACCTATTGCAAGATAGATGTATTGTTAGAAGCCTATGGAGGGGCTGTTATAAAAGTGCCTCTGCACAAAGTTTATATTGAAACAAGCTATTATACTGGTTATATTTCAGTGGGTATATCCAGTGGTGTATTTCCCATCAGGTCAGTGGACTTGTTGATAGGGAACGATATCCTTCATGCTGGTATATGTAAAGAACCACTTGTGATTGATAATACCACTGATGATAATTATGCCATTGAAGCTTGTAGAGAGAAACCTATTTTATTTCCTCTCAGCGCAATTACTAGAGCTATGTCAAAGATACAACAACCATCCTTGTCTCCTGTTGAGTTAGTTGATGACAATGATTTGGGCTTGAATATGTTGTTTAGTGACGCTCTGCGCCCAGGGTCATTAACACTGACTCCCCCCGGTCATCAACCTAGTCAGGACACAACTGACGTTAAATTTCTAACTCATGATGATTTAATCAAGGATCAGTTTGTTGATCAGTCACTGGAAAGACTGAGAGATATAGCAGTTACTGAGAGTGAAGCAAAGGATCTCGATAATTGTTACTATTATAGTAACGGTGTACTGGAGAAAAATACATGTAAGTTGTCAGCTGATAGTGTTTCCTCCTCAGTCAAGCATTTCGTTGTGTTACCAGTTACATTTCGTGAACAAGCCATTGATTTTGCTCACAATAGTCCCATAGGAGGACATTTGGGTGTCAAGAAGACACTCTGTAAATTGGCAAAACATTTTACTTGGCCAAAGATGAAGGAAACAGTAGCTGATCATGTGCGACGTTGTCACGTGTGTCAAGTGACAGGCAAGCCAGCGCACACACCTCCACCTGCGCCTCTCATTCCTATCACCGTGCATGGTGAACCATTCTCACGTCTTATTATTGATTGTGTTGGTCCTTTGCCTAGAACCAAACTAGGAAACCAATACCTATTTACTATTATGGACGCTGCAACACGCTATCCCGAAGCTATTCCTATGAGAAAAATTAATGCTCGTGCTATTGTGAGAGCGCTGATGAAATTTTTCTCCCAGGTTGGATTGCCACGAGAAATACAATCAGATCAGGGATCTAATTTCACTTCTAAGATCTTTCGAGAAGCATTATCCCACCTAGGAATAAAGTCTGTACTTTCAACCAGTTATCATCCACAGTCACAAGGTGCTCTAGAGAGATTTCATCAGACATTGAAGTCTATGATGAGAGCTTATTGTGAACATTTTTCTAGAGACTGGGATGAGGGTATACCTTTTCTACTGTTCGCTATGAGAGAAAGTGAGCAAGAAAGTCTCGGATTTAGTCCGTTTGAATTAATATTCGGACACCAAGTGCGTGGTCCTCTCGCAGTGTTAAAAGACGTGTGGACAGGAAAATCAAATCCATCATTGAGTACTTCACCTTCATTAATGCAGCAACATTTGACAGCCGCTAGAGAGCTAGCTTCGAAAAACCTAGTTTCAGCCCAAGCTAGAATGAAGCAACATTATGACAAGCGTGCTGTCCCTCGTTCTTTTAAAGCAGGAGATAAGGTGATGGCTCGGAAATTAGTACCAGGTCATGCTCTACAAGCCAGGTATGATGGTCCCCTGGAAGTAGTGAAAAAGCTTAGCGACGTAAATTATTTGGTACGTACGCCTGGGAAAAAGAAATCTAATCATGTGTACCATGTTAACCAGCTCCAGGCATACTACGCTAGTCCTCTACCTACTACTTCTATTCTTCCTAGGACAGAGGAAGAAAACGTCAGTCTACCTGACATCTCTAGAGGTATAGAGGTTCGTTTAGAAAATTCAGTGACTCTACAATCACTAGACGATTTTCTTAGTAACCTTGGGAGTGATAGAGCTGGTGATATTAAAAACATGATTTTGCATTTCCCTGAATTGTTCGGTGATGTTCCTAAACGTTGTACTCTGGGTGTACATGACGTTGATGTACAGGGAGCATCACCCATTAAGCAATCACCATATAGAATGAGTCCAACGAAGCATAAAGCATTGAGAGAAGAGGTTGATTTTCTGTTATCTCACGGACTTATTGAACGCAGTAAAAGTCCATGGGCATCTCCCTGTATTTTAGTGCCTAAACCTGACGGTAGTTTCAGGATGTGCACTGATTACAGGAAAGTGAACTCTGTCACCTTGCCTGATGGTTATCCTCTACCTCGCATTGACGACCTTATTGATCGTGTGTCAGGAGCCCAGTTTGTCAGCCGTTTAGATCTCTTACGAGGCTATTATCAAGTCCCGCTTACTGAACGTGCTCAAGAAATATCTGCTTTTACTGTTCAAGATGGATTGTTTAACTACCTCGTCACCCCCTTCGGCCTATGTAATGCGGCTTCTTCATTCCAACGTATAATGAACGAGTTGACCCACAACTTAGAAGGAGTAGAAGCCTACCTTGACGACTTAGTGGTGTATAGTGACGAGTGGGAACAGCACTTGACACGTCTCAGAGCATTGTTTGAGAGACTGGCGCACTACAACTTCACTGTTAACTTAGCTAAATGTAGTTTTGGTCAAGCCAAGATTACCTATCTAGGCTTTTGTATCGGCCAAGGTGAGGTTGCTCCTATTGAGGCTAAGGTTCGTGCAATTTCTGAATTTCCAGTGCCAGAGGATAGGAAAGGAGTACAGAGATTCCTGGGTATGGCAGGATATTATCGCAGGTTCTGTCCAAACTTTTCTCAGATTGCAGCTCCTCTTACTGAGCTTACTAGTAGCAAAGTTCAGTTCACCTGGACTAGAGATTGTTCAGACTCGTTCAAAAGGTTGAAACGTTTGCTATCCTCTGCTCCTGTGTTGAAAAGTCCTAATTTCAATCTTCCCTTCTTTTTACATATAGATGCGAGTGGTTATGCAGTGGGTGCTGTGCTGCTCCAACAGTCAACATCCACTGATATTCTCCATCCTATATGTTACTATTCAGCTAAGCTTAAACGACACCAGAAAAATTATGCCACTATTGAGAAAGAGGCTCTAGCTCTTGTGGTGTCCTTGGAACATTTTGACGTGTATTTGGGCACTTCCCCATTTAAAATTAACGTTTTTTCTGACCACAATCCACTCACTTATATAAATACTATGAAAAGTAAAAATGCTAGGATCATGAGGTGGGCCCTCAGAATCCAACCTTATTCTATTAGTATAAAACACATAAGTGGTCATTGTAATGTAATTGCTGACGCTCTGTCTCGTCCTTAATAATTATCAGTTACATTAAATTAACGTAATTTTATGCCCAAATACCTTTTGTTACTTGCTATGTCAAATTCAGTAAAGTAACTTAATCCCTCCAGCCCATATTAACTATATATACTCATGTCATGTCTAATTATTATATTTATGTATTCACAGTAATGTTGTGTGAGGAGGAGACAAGCTGAGTGTTGAGTGGTTAGTGTGGTGCGGGTGATGTACTGCGTGACGCAAACTGTCCTGCCGCAGACCCCCCCCCTCACTACACACCTTAAGCTGTTTCATACTCAGATGTTCATACTGCCTAGCATTCCACAACCACTACTTAAGAGTGGAATGCATTCTCTTCTACTATGATCGAGCCTCAACGTGCCCTCCTTGTCAGCGCTATCCTGTCTCTACACTGATGTATATAACCACGAGTATGCAGAAATACGATACTGTGTACTGCCCTAGTTAGGGGCATATCCTAGTGACGGACGCTGTGAAATTGTAGAAGTGCTTGGCACAAGAGACTCGGATTAATATTTTATTGACATGAGTAACCAGAAATAATGTGATAGACATTCATGCAACTCCTAGTGCGACCCTCTGTCGTGTTGGGGGGGGGTGTTGCAACCCCTGAATGGGTTACAATGATTATGTATATATATATAATGTATATTATCTTTTCATATAATTTTATATTGCTTATATTTGCGATAATAGCTAAATCGTAAATGTATGACTTTATATTATTATTTGACTGTTATATTGTTATTTAGCTTATGTTGTTAGGATGCATATAAAATGTGCTCAGTTAGTCTTGATTGTCAAACTACTGTAATTATCGCTTGTCGCTCATTATACTGCCGGCTTCTGAGCTGCAGTTGTCCACGTAGCTATCACGTGATCGAGGGGGGGTGTCCTCACCTCTAGTGAAATTGTCAGTCTGCTGGAGACTCGCTTGCTGGTTGGACAGATTGTCTGTCTCATTATTCTTGTTAGTTCTGTAGAACTCTGTTCTCAGAACATTGTATAGACTTAGTGATTTTCGACGTTGTACTGAGGTTGTGTGTCACATAGACACTCTGAGTATCTCAGGTCCTTAGCTATAGCTTCTGACCTAATTTTGTACTGGTTCCTGTGTATTGTCACAGTCACAGTTTTACCTATGCTGAACAAAGATTCAGTATTATGGGAGTTTTGTAACTTTTGTGGAGGATCTGCAGATGGTCCCTACTTAGTGTCGTTATATTATCTCCTTCTTCCTGATTCTGTGTCGCAGTCGCTTGATATTGCATTGCTATTAGGCTTAGCATTCTTTGTTGTTCAAGCAGACTGTTCGGGTTGCCAGTCGGTCAAGAAGTTAGTTTATTTGAGGACTTTGTCAGTCACTTGTTTAAGTCTTATTCGAGTCTTGAGACATAGCTAACTACTTAAGAGCACTTACACGCATACACACTTACTTGTACATATTTGTAATATTAAATGTTAATGTACCTGACGGTACTTAAGAATTATAAATGTGATATGTGCTTTCAGCACAATAATATTGAACTCGAGAGATTGATTTTATTTTGATTGCTGTAATTAATTTAATTTGATAATATACCTCTAGACAACTTATAGACTTAATAAATTTATTAAATTTTAATTTCTCTAGTTAGTAGCCTACCAGTTGTAATCCTAAAGCACTATTGAACCATACTGAATTTTAATGGATAATTGGACAAGGATACTGACTACTTGTTACGAAAACCCAGTAACAGGCTGGATGCTAGAAGGGCAGTCCTTACTAGTATACACTGGAGATCTCTAAGCTTTTAGAATCGCGTTTTTTGTAACAAGCGTAACATATATACCATATAGTTTGTTCGTTCATGGGCGAACTGTGTTGGTCTGGACATCTGGTGTTACCTAGTTTAAACTCTCACTGGTACTTGTGTTGGTCTGAACATCTGGTGTCACTTAGTTTAAACTCTCACTGGTACTTGTGTTGGTCTGAACATCTGGTGTTACCCAGTTTAAACTCTCGCTGGTACTTGGCTGGTATGTACTCATGTGGTCCAACATAGTTAATTGGACTCAGTTGTTATTTATGTAATCATTTGTAATGCTATATGGACTACGGCAGCTAATATGTCATGGAACGGGTGGGGTTTGAACCCACGGCAAGCGAGTTCAGAAAGTCACGGGCCAGTGCGTTAACACACTGCGTTGTTAGTTTTAAAATTCAGTCATAGTTAAGACTCGTGTAAGATATTTAAACATTTCGGAAAATTTCTCCGGTTCGATTTCAGAGCTGTATGGTGCCGCTGGCAGGAACTTTTGTAGGTTCAGTGGTTCACAACATACATTATGAAACAGTTCCTCTCTGTCTTTATCATGTTCGGTACAAGAACACAAGTGCAACTAATGTGACATTTTATTGTGGCAACGTTTCGCTCTCCAGGAACTTTATCAATCATTTACAAACAATAGTGTCGCTGAGACCCACTATTTTGTTTCTTAATAAAAAATCTTGGTTAATCCAAATGCCAGACTCAGTTCTGATATATCTTGTTCCACCGCTGGTATGATCAACATACTTTTTATAAAGAGATGTGTTCAGTTAGCGCACTCGACTCACACACTGAGTGTCCGTGGATCGATTCCCGGTACGGATGGAAACATTGGGCGTATATCCTTAAGACACCTGCTATCCCAGTTCACCTAACAGTTAGTAGGTACCCGGGTGTTAGTAGACTGGTGTGGGTCGCATCCTGGGGACAAAACCCAAGTTTCAAGAAATGTTCTACATACCCAGGGGCTTTCTGTATAGTATGTCACTGACGTCAGCTATAAACTGTGATCTGCATAAATATTGTAGAGATGTTGTGTACGTTAAAGTGGTGCTGTGTGTATTGCACTGGTGTTGTGTGTATTGCACTGGTGTTGTGTGTATTGCACTGGTGTTGTGTGTATTGCACTGGTGCTGTGTGTATTGCACTGGTGTTGTGTGTATTGCACTGGTGTTGTGTGTATTGTATATGATAATGGTGCTATTGAACTGCTGTATCGTGTACTGGCAGAAATAAAGATTATTATTATTATTATTATTATTATTATTATTTTACAGATATCCCTGAGAGGAGCAGACCTATTAATTTAAGTCGCAGACTCAGAGTTTGTGAAGTTACTCAACTCGAGCTCAGTCTGTATCAGATGTCAACAGCACGTACGACACACCAGCGATGATGTAATAAAAAATATATACGTCAGAGTCTGCAAAGTTAGAGATTTTACCAACCATCTTAGTCTCACCGATGGCATTACTGCTTGCACAGCAACAATGCAGACTCTGTTAGTAACAGTGTGCAACACTCACAAGCACACACTCCTATTTGTCGAGCTCCAGTGCTACTGTTGTAGGCCAGCAGTACCACTCCTGCAGGCTCTCAGTACTACTGTTGTAGGCCAGCAGTACCACTCCTGCAGGCTCTCAGTACTACTGTTGTAGGCCAGCAGTACCACTCCTGCAGGCTCTCAGTACTGCTGTTGTAGGCCAGCAGTACCACTCCTGCAGGCTCTCAGTACTACTGTTGTAGGCCAGCAGTACCACTCCTGCAGGCTCTCAGTACTACTGTTGTAGGCCAGCAGTACCACTCCTGTAGGCTCTCAGTACTACTGTTGTAGGCCAGCAGTACTACTGTTGTAGGCCAGCAGTACCACTCCTGTAGGCGCTCAGTACTACTGTTGTAGGCCAGCAGTACTACTGTTGTAGGCCAGCAGTACCACTCCTGCAGGCTCTCAGTACTACTGTTGTAGGCCAGCAGTACCACTCCTGTAGGCTCTCAGTACTACTGTTGTAGGCCAGCAGTACTACTGTTGTAGGCCAGCAGTACCACTCCTGTAGGCGCTCAGTACTACTGTTGTAGGCCAGCAGTACCACTCCTGTAGGCGCTCAGTACTACTGTTGTAGGCCAGCAGTACCACTCCTGTAGGCGCTCAGTGCTACTGTTGTAGGCCAGCAGTACCACTCCTGCAGGCTCTCAGTACTACTGTTGTAGGCCAGCAGTACCACTCCTGTAGGCGCTCAGTACTACTGTTGTAGGCCAGCAGTACTACTGTTGTAGGCCAGCAGTACTACTGTTGTAGGCCAGCAGTACTACTGTTGTAGGCCAGCAGTACCACTCCTGTAGGCTCTCAGTACTACTGTTGTAGGCCAGCAGTACTACTGTTGTAGGCCAGCAGTACTACTGTTGTAGGCCAGCAGTACCACTCCTGTAGGCTATCAGTACTACTGTTGTAGGTCAGCAGTACTACTGTTGTAGGCCAGCAGTAACACTCCTGTAGGCTATCAGTACTACTGCTGTAGGCCATCTGTACTACTGTTGTAGGCATCAGTACTATTGTTGTAGGCCAGCAGTACCAGTCCTGTAGGCTATCAGTACTACTGTTGTAGACCAGCTGTACTACTGTTGTAGGCATCAGTACTATTGTTGTAGGTCAGCAGTACCACTCCTGTAGGCTATCAGTACTACTGTTGTAGACCAGCTGTACTACTGTTGTAGGCCAGCAGTCACTGTTGTAGACCACAGTATTGTTGTAGGTACCTGTTGTAGGCCAACAGTACCACTGTTGTAGACCAGCAGTACCACTCTTGTAGGCTATCAGTACTACTGTTGTAGGCCAGCAGTACTACTGTTGTAGGCCAGCAGTACTACTGTTGTAGGTCAGCAGTACTACTGCTGTAGGCCAGCAGTAACACTCCTGTAGGCTATCAGTACTACTGCTGTACTACTGTTGTAGGCATCAGTACTATTGTTGTAGGCCAACAGTACCACTGTTGTAGGCTAGCAGTACTGCTGTTGTAGGCCAGCAGTATCACTGTCGTAGGCCGGCGGTACCACTGTTGTAGCCCAGCAGTACCACTCTTGTAGGCTAGCAGCACTACTGTTGTAGGCCAGCAGTACCACTGTTGTAGACCAGCAGTATAACTCTTGTAGGCTAGCAGTACTGCTGTTGTATGCCAGCAGTACTACTGTTGTAGACCAGCAGTACCACTCTTGTAGGTACAGCACTATCAGTACCACTGTTGTAGGCCAGCAGTACTACTGTTGTAGGCAGCAGTACTATTGCAGGCCAGCAGTACCAGGCCACCAGTACCACTGTTGTAGGCCAGCAGTACTACTGTTGAAGGCCAGCAGCACTACTGTTGTAGGGCAAAAATAACACTGTTGCAGGCCAGCAGTACCACTCTTGTAGGCTAGCAGCACTACTGTTGTAGGCCAGCAGTATCACTGTCGTAGGCTAGCGGTACCACTTGTAGGCCAGCGGTACCACTGTTGTAGGCCAGCGGTACCACTGTTGTAGGCCAGCAGTACTACTGTTGTAGACCAGCAGTACCACTCTTGTAGGATAGCAGTACCACTGTTGCAGGCCAGCAGTACCACTGTTGTAGGCCAGCAGTACTACTGTTGTAGGCCAGCAGCACTACTGTTGTAGGACAAAAATAACACTGTTGTAGGCCAGCAGTACCACTCTTGTAGGCCAGCAGTACTACTGCTGCAGGCCAGCAGTACCACTGTTGTAGACCAGCAGTACCACTCTTGTAGGATAGCAGTACCACTGTTGCAGGCCAGCAGCACTACTGTTGTAGGCCAGCAGTATCACTGTTGTAGGCCAACAGTACCACTGTTGTAGGCCAGCAGTACTACTGCTGCAGGCCAGCAGTACCACTGTCGTAGGCCAGCAGCACTACTGTTGTAGGCCAGCAGTATCACTGTTGTAGGCCAGCAGTACCAGTGTTGTAGGCTAGCAGTACTACTGTTGCAGGCCAGCAGCACTACTGTTGTAGACCAGCAGTACCACTGTTGTAGGCCAGCAGTACCACTGTTGTAGGCCAGCAGCACTACTGTTGTAGGCCAGCAGTATCACTGTTGTAGGCCAGCAGTACCACTCTTGTAGGCCAGCAGTACTACTGTTGTAGGCCAGCAGTACTACTGCTGCAGGCCAGCAGTACCACTGTTGTAGGCCAGCAGTACTACTGTTGTAGGCCAGCAGTACTACTGTTGTAGGCCAGCAGTACCACTGTTGTAGGCCAGCAGTACTACTGTTGTAGGCCAGCAGTACTACTGCTGAAGGCCAGCAGTACCACTGTCGTAGGCCAGCAGCACTACTGTTGTAGGCCAGCAGTATCACTGTTGTAGGCCAACAGTACCACTGTTGTAGGCCAGCAGTACTACTGTTGTACGCCAGCAGTACCACTGTCGTAGGCCAGCAGTACTACTGTAGTAGGCCAGCAGCACTACTGTTGTAGGCCAGCAGTATCACTGTTGTTGGCCAACAGTACCACTGTTGTAGGCCAGCAGTACTACTGTTGTAGGCCAGCAGTACCACTGTCGTAGGCTAGCAGTACTACTGTTGTAGGTCAACAGCACTACTGTTGTAGGCCAGCAGTATCACTGTTGTTGGCCAACAGTACCACTTTTGTAGGCCAGCAGTACTACTGTTGTAGGCCAGCAGTACCACTGTTGTAGGCCAGCAGCACTACTGTTGTAGGGCAAAAATAACACTGTTGTAGGCCAGCAGTACCAGTGTTGTAGGATAGCAGTACTACTGCTGCAGGCCAGCAGTACCACTGTTGTAGGCCAGCAGTACCAGAATGTTCTCAAACAACGGCTAGTAAGTCATAACTAGATATAAATCAGTTGTGAACAAAGAGGCACAATACCGTGACTGGAACAATACCGTGACTGGAACAATACCGTGACTGGAACATTACACATATAACATACACATAGGCGTAACGAGATTATGACGAAGTATCAGTATGACTTTGTACCATTTACAAGTCACTCTAACACCTGAAGGTTAGGAAACCAGTGATACGAGAAAGATATCCCATATTACATAACCCCAGTGTCTTATACAGCAATATGTGCGACTGGAATAGTGCAGAGTGAGCCATAACACAGTTAAATATTAGTGCTGAAGATGTGAAGTGAAATGTTTGAAGCAGTCTCATGGAAACTGATATAACGTCTAGGGAATATGAGACATGTAAGTTCCCTGGAAACGGAGGATGACTCCGGTTCCTTGGATCAAGGCAAAACTAATGCAATACAAAATACCCTTGCACCGTTTTTATATTATAACTGGCAAAATGGCGACACACTCCACTATCAACATCAACATTCTTGTAGTAGGATTCACGAGTGTGTTAATTTTGTAACTGAACAGAAGAGGCTTTCTAAGATTATCTTGTGGAAACCTATTTCAGGAGTGTTCTATCTAAAACCGACCAGAGGGAACCTGCACTTGTCAACTGTACCTCAGACCTTTACGAACTAATAGATAACCAGTAATAATTACATAAATTCTTCCTTAAAATACTCTTTATGTATTTACAAAAACGTACTAACCAGCCTACGTGAGTACTCTTACCCAATCCACGTTTCGAACCCTCACTTGACAATCCTTTCCCCCACGTCCTTCTGATAAATCAGAATGCCACAGGTTATATAACAGTCACTAGATTATCAGAGACTGAATAGCACCACTCTGTGATTCTGGTCACCATGTATTCACTAATAGATGGCTCTGGCCACCATGTTTACACCAATAGATGGCTCTGGTCACCATGTTTACACCAATAGATGGCTCTGGTCACCATGTTTACACCAATAAATGGCTCTGGTCACCATGTTTACACCAATAGATGGCTCTGGCCACCATGTTTACACCAATAGATGGCTCTGGTCACCATGTTTACACCAATAGATGGCTCTGGTCACCATGTTTACACCAATAGATGGCTCTGGTCACCATGTTTACACCAATAGATGGCTCTGGTCACCATGTTTACACCAATAGATGGCTCTGGTCACCATGTTTACACCAATAGATGGCTCTGGTCACCATGTTTACACCAATAGATGGCTCTGGTCACCATGTTTACACCAATAGATGGCTCTGGCCACCATGTTTACACCAATAGATGGCTCTGGTCACCATGTTTACACCAATAGATGGCTCTAGTCACCATGTTTACACCAATAGATGGCTCTGGTCACCATGTTTACACCAATAGATGGCTCTAGTCACCATGTTTACACCAATAGATGGCTCTGGTCACCATGTTTACACCAATAGATGGCTCTAGTCACCATGTTTACACCAATAGATGGCTCTAGTCACCATGTTTACACCAATAGATGGCTCTGGTCACCATGTTTACACCAATAGATGGCTCTAGTCACCATGTTTACACCAATAGATGGCTCTGGTCACCATGTTTACACCAATAGATGGCTCTGGTCACCATGTTTACACCAATAGATGGCTCTGGCCACCATGTTTACACCAATAGATGGCTCTGCCCACCATGTTTACACCAATAGATGGCTCTGGTCACCATGTTTACACCAATAGATGGCTCTGGTCACCATGTTTACACCAATAGATGGCTCTGGCCACCATGTTTACACCAATAGATGGCTCTGGTCACCATGTTTACACCAATAGATGGCTCTGGCCACCATGTTTACACCAATAGATGGCTCTGGTCACCATGTTTACACCAATAGATGGCTCTGGCCACCATGTTTACACCAATAGATGGCTCTGGTCACCATGTTTACACCAATAGATGGCTCTGGTCACCATGTTTACACCAATAGATGGCTCTGGTCACCATGTTTACACCAATAGATGGCTCTGGTCACCATGTTTACACCAATAGATGGCTCTGGCCACCATGTTTACACCAATAGATGGCTCTGGTCACCATGTTTACACCAATAGATGGCTCTGGCCACCATGTTTACACCAATAGATGGCTCTGGTCACCTTGTTTACACCAATAGATGGCTCTGGTCACCATGTTTACACCAATAGATGGCTCTGGTCACCATGTTTACACCAATAGATGGCTCTGGTCACCATGTTTACACCAATAGATGGCTCTGGCCACCATGTTTACACCAATAGATGGCTCTGGTCACCATGTTTACACCAATAGATGGCTCTAGTCACCATGTTTACACCAATAGATGGCTCTGGTCACCATGTTTACACCAATAGATGGCTCTAGTCACCATGTTTACACCAATAGATGGCTCTGGCCACCATGTTTACACCAATAGATGGCTCTGGCCACCATGTTTACACCAATAGATGGCTCTGGTCACCATGTTTACACCAATAGATGGCTCTGGTCACCATGTTTACACCAATAGATGGCTCTGGTCACCATGTTTACACCAATAGATGGCTCTGGTCACCATGTTTACACCAATAGATGGCTCTGGCCACCATGTTTACACCAATAGATGGCTCTGGTCACCATGTTTACACCAATAGATGGCTCTGGCCACCATGTTTACATCAATAGATGGCTCTGGCCACCATGTTTACACCAATAGATGGCTCTGGTCACCATGTTTACACCAATAGATGGCTCTGGTCACCATGTTTACATCAATAGATGGCTCTGGCCACCATGTTTACACCAATAGATGGCTCTGGTCACCATGTTTACACCAATAGATGGCTCTGGTCACCATGTTTACACCAATAGATGGCTCTGGTCACCATGTTTACACCAATAAATGGCTCTGGTCACCATGTTTACACCAATAGATGGCTCTGGCCACCATGTTTACACCAATAGATGGCTCTGGTCACCATGTTTACACCAATAGATGGCTCTGGTCACCATGTTTACACCAATAGATGGCTCTGGTCACCATGTTTACACCAATAGATGGCTCTGGTCACCATGTTTACACCAATAGATGGCTCTGGTCACCATGTTTACACCAATAGATGGCTCTGGTCACCATGTTTACACCAATAGATGGCTCTGGTCACCATGTTTACACCAATAGATGGCTCTGGTCACCATGTTTACACCAATAGATGGCTCTGGCCACCATGTTTACACCAATAGATGGCTCTGGTCACCATGTTTACACCAATAGATGGCTCTAGTCACCATGTTTACACCAGTAGATGGCTCTGGTCACCATGTTTACACCAATAGATGGCTCTAGTCACCATGTTTACACCAATAGATGGCTCTGGTCACCATGTTTACACCAATAGATGGCTCTAGTCACCATGTTTACACCAATAGATGGCTCTGGTCACCATGTTTACACCAATAGATGGCTCTAGTCACCATGTTTACACCAATAGATGGCTCTGGTCACCATGTTTACACCAATAGATGGCTCTGGTCACCATGTTTACACCAATAGATGGCTCTGGCCACCATGTTTACACCAATAGATGGCTCTGCCCACCATGTTTACACCAATAGATGGCTCTGGTCACCATGTTTACACCAATAGATGGCTCTGGTCACCATGTTTACACCAATAGATGGCTCTGGCCACCATGTTTACACCAATAGATGGCTCTGGTCACCATGTTTACACCAATAGATGGCTCTGGCCACCATGTTTACACCAATAGATGGCTCTGGTCACCATGTTTACACCAATAGATGGCTCTGCACCATGTTTACACCAGTAGATGGCTCTGGTCACCATGTTTACACCAATAGATGGCTCTGGTCACCATGTTTACACCAATAGATGGCTCTGGTCACCATGTTTACACCAATAGATGGCTCTGGTCACCATGTTTACACCAATAGATGGCTCTGGTCACCATGTTTACACCAATAGATGGCTCTGGTCACCATGTTTCAATAGATGGCTCTGGTCACCATGTTTACACCAATAGATGGCTCTGGCCACCATGTTTACACCAATAGATGGCTCTGGCCACCATGTTTACACCAATAGATGGCTCTGGCCACCATGTTTACACCAATAGATGGCTCTGGTCACCATGTTTACACCAATAGATGGCTCTGGTCACCATGTTTACACCAATAGATGGCTCTGGTCACCATGTTTACACCAATAGATGGCTCTGGTCACCATGTTTACACCAATAGATGGCTCTTGCCACCATGTTTACACCAATAGATGGCTCTGGTCACCATGTTTACACCAATAGATGGCTCTAGTCACCATGTTTACACCAATAGATGGCTCTGGTCACCATGTTTATACCAATAGATGGCTCTAGTCACCATGTTTACACCAATAGATGGCTCTGGTCACCATGTTTACACCAATAGATGGCTGTAGTCACCATGTTTACACCAATAGATGGCTCTGGCCACCATGTTTACACCAATAGATGGCTCTGGCCACCATGTTTACACCAATAGATGGCTCTGGTCACCATGTTTACACCAATAGATGGCTCTGGTCACCATGTTTACACCAATAGATGGCTCTGGTCACCATGTTTACACCAATAGATGGCTCTGGTCACCATGTTTACACCAATAGATGGCTCTGGCCACCATGTTTACACCAATAGATGGCTCTGGTCACCATGTTTACACCAATAGATGGCTCTGGTCACCATGTTTACACCAATAGATGGCTCTGGTCACCATGTTTACACCAATAGATGGCTCTGGTCACCATGTTTACACCAATAGATGGCTCTGGTCACCATGTTTACACCAATAGATGGCTCTGGTCACCATGTTTACACCAATAGATGGCTCTGGTCACCATGTTTACACCAATAGATGGCTCTGGTCACCATGTTTACACCAATAGATGGCTCTGGTCACCATGTTTACACCAATAGATGGCTCTGGCCACCATGTTTACACCAATAGATGGCTCTGGTCACCATGTTTACACCAATAGATGGCTCTGGTCACCATGTTTACAGACGGCGGAGATGACTGCAGGGTTATGAGTCTAGTGTTGAATAGAAAGTCACCTCACATCCAGTGTGTTCTTTAGTGAGTGCGTCCTGTGGCGAGTGCGTCCTGTGGCGAGTGCGTCCTGTGGCGAGTGCGTCCTTTGGCGAGTGCGTCCTTTGGCGAGTGCGTCCTGTGGCGAGTGCGTCCTGGGGCGAGTGCGTCCTGGGGCGAGTGCGTCCTGTGGCGAGTGCGTCCTGTGGCGAGTGCGTCCTGTGG
The DNA here is from genome assembly GCF_038502225.1 of Cherax quadricarinatus. Taxonomy (NCBI): domain Eukaryota; kingdom Metazoa; phylum Arthropoda; class Malacostraca; order Decapoda; family Parastacidae; genus Cherax; species Cherax quadricarinatus. The sequence continues at coordinate 10,852,594 of NC_091382.1, forward strand.
CGAGTGCGTCCTGTGGCGAGTGCGTCCTGTGGCGAGTGCGTCCTGTGGCGAGTGCGTCCTGTGGCGAGTGCGTCCTGTGGCGAGTGCGTCCTGTGGCGAGTGCGTCCTTTGGCGAGTGCGTCCTTTGGCGAGTGCGTCCTTTGGCGAGTGCGTCCTGTGGCGAGTGCGTCCTTTGGCGAGTGCGTCCTGTGGCGAGTGCGTCCTGTGGCGAGTGCGTCCTGTGGCGAGTGCGTCCTGTGGCGAGTGCGTCCTGTGGCGAGTGCGTCCTGTGGCGAGTGCGTCCTGTGGCGAGTGCGTCCTGTGGTGAGTGCATCCTGTGGCGAGTGCGTCCTTTGACGAGTGCGTCCTGTGGGGAGTGCGTCCTTTGGCGAGTGCGTCCTTTGGCGAGTGCGTCCTTTGGCGAGTGCGTCCTTTGGCGAGTGCGTCCTGTGGCGAGTGCGTCCTTTGGCGAGTGCGTCCTGTGGCGAGTGCGTCCTGTGGCCAGTGCGTCCTTTGGCGAGTGCGTCCTGTGGCGAGTGCGTCCTGTGGCGAGTGCATCCTATGGTGAGTGCGTCCTTTGACGAGTGCGTCCTGTGGTGAGTGCGTCCTGTGGCGAGTGCGTCCTGTGGCGAGTGCATCCTGTGGCGAGTGCGTCCTGTGGCGAGTGCGTCCTTCGGCGAGTGCGTCCTGTGGCGAGTGCGTCCTGGGGCGAGTGCGTCCTGTGGCGAGTGCGTCCTGTGGCGAGTGCGTCAACCAGAGAGGCATGTTCACATGCGCAAATAAAAAAAACACCTGCGTAACTTCCCTAGTAGATAAAACACCTGCATGACCTCCCTAATAAAACACGTAACATCCCTATTAAAAAAAACACCTGCATTTCCTTCATATTAAATAACTGAATGACCCCCATATAAAAAAACACCTTTGTGACCTCCCTAATATATAAAAACATCTGCGTGGCCTCTCAAAAAACACTTACATGATCTATTAAAACACACGTGACCTCCATATAAAAATAAACACCTGTGTGACCTACCCAGTAAATGACGTGAAATCAGACATTAAAAACACCTGACACAAACACCTTAAATCATTTTGTGTAACTTGCTGTCTCCACCATTCGTAAAATTATGTGATAAATTATGCAATAATTATGAAAACGAAGAGAATGATCGTATCATTGAATAAAGGAGACTTAGAGAGTGAGAGGTAGGTAAGTAAGGAGACAGGGAGAGTTGTAGGTATGTATAAGGTAGGTAGCAGTGAGGTAGGTATGTAGATTTAGAACCATCTGTATAAACAGCGATGGCATGCGCATGCGACCGGAAGTGATCAAGAAAAGAAGAGCGAGAAGCAGCTGCAGGTAGGAGAGCTTTGGCGCACGGTAGTAGAGGAGAACAGACACGAACCATCGGAACCTTCCATTTAGCAGACGCTAAATGAACATACAAGGAGAGAAGATCAGAGTGAGTGAAGACGAAAAGAAAACCGTCGGAGTAAGCAGGGGCGCCGAACAAATAACGGGCTTCTAACACTGAGACAACCTATATGCGGAAGGAACACGAAGGTCATGCATGAGAGCGGACAAAGTAACGAAGGGAATGAGCATCACGACGATCGGCTAAGGAAGGAATATTTGCCTCGGCATAAAGGCTTTCAACAGAGGATGAACGAAAGGCACCAAGGCATGAACGTAGACCCTGATGATGAAGATCTAACTTAGAAAGAGTTGTAGAAGCTGCAGAATAGACTTGGTCGCCATAATCCAGCTTGGACAAGACTAGGGTGGAATGCAAATGGAGGAGAATCCGGCGATCTGTTTCCACGAATGATGCACAAGAATTTTAAGGAGATTCAGCCGACCATGAGAAGCTGCCTTAAAAGAGGAAATGTGAGGTTTCCATGTCAACCGGCAATCGAATACAAGGCCAAGAAACTTGATCGTATCACATTCTGGGATACGCGAGTCGTATAAATACAACGAAATATCTGGGACAAGAGGATGTCTAGTGAAGGTAATGAAATGGGTTTTCGCACTAATATAATTAATCCACGAGAAGTGGCCCAACGGGAAACACGGTCAATCTCATCCTGAAGGGAGGCTGCTACCAGGCGACAGTCACTGCCTGTGTAAGCTATAGCTTACACAGATGCCTATGTTAGCTATAGCTTATACAGATGCGTGTGTAAGCTGTAGCTTAAACAGACGACCAAATATATGATGGAAGAACGGAAGGTAGGTCATTTATACCCAAGAGAAAAAGGGTAGTGCGTGTGGCCCCTGACGGGGCCACACGCAGATTCACTGACTCCAGCACTGGCTGGGGCCAGTGCTGAGGTCAATTCACATAAGCAACAACAATCCACATAATCCACATAAAGACCCATGGTAGCAGAGGTGTGAAAATCGTCGAGGAAATCGTATGCACGACCTCAGTTCATGTGAAATGTAGAGGTGGCTTGTAAAAACAGGCTTCCTCCAGTGTCTTAGAGGTGGGTTACTTGGGTTGGCTTGGTTTCCGTGTGCAGGAATATTTTCTGAGATTTTGGAACCATTTGCTGGACCACAGACAACTTCAGAACAGGACTAACCTTCTGGTGGCTTGCGCTAGCTTACCGATGACCGAATGGCTCCACACAAAATTTATTAATTCTCTCCTCCACAGCTCGAAAGATTATGACAGCGAGAACTAGGCTTGCTTACAGACAGCATTGGCTTAAAGCCCCAGTATCCTGGCTTGGTGAAATATAAATTATATTCTATGGTATCTGTGACGGCGATTAGCGAGGCTTCCAGGTATCTTCTTCAGTGAGGATGAGCTGTGCCTTATCCTATTTAATCAAATGTCTCATGGAAATCCTGTGGGTAGCACTGAAAATGGGTTTGGCAAATATTGTGTTAGTGGGTTGGATTTGTGAAAGACTTGCCCAGTATGGGCCAACAGGCTTATTGCAGTGTTCCTCCTTTCTTATGTTCTTATAACTCAGGTGTACCTTAAGTCGTCTCTGTCGCTGGCGTTTCGATGTTCGTTCAGGCAGACCGAAAGATTTTTGCCAGTTTTTCTTACATATTTCTTGGGACAGTATCCACAGGGGTTGGTGTAGACGCCCACTGTGGAAGTTAGATATTGTAAGATTGACTCAGGTATCATAGGACGCTCAAACAGACTTAGGCTGTGGGACTAGTGCTGCGATGGCTGCTAGTTCATGTAGTAGTACCTCCACAGGGTACACATTGTCGGTGAACGACTACTTGACACAGTAGATATTACAGGCCGTCTGCAGAGAGGCATCTTTGTTGCAGCTGACACACTAACAGGAGTGTCGCTTGTTGCGCCTCGTTCTCCAGATGATCACTTGGTTGTTAAAGGTGACTCGTGTTGGATAACTGGTTTGTTAGTGGAGCCATCCTTGCACGTTGTACAAGACGTTAAAATCCATATCTTCCTTGCAAATACTGCCGATCAGAATGTCCGACTCAGAGCGAACACCAGCCTCATAGATCCCATTCACTACCCATATCCTGTTCGGATAAGGGAGTTGTTGTCATCGGACCAACGAGTCAGTGCTGTTTTCCCAGAGGAGAATCCGTCTTTCCTACCAGTGCAAGAAAAAGATTTATCTCCAACAGACTTCTAGTGAGGTCACAGAACTTTTGCATGTACCGAATATACACAAGCTGTAGCTTTACTAAGTTAGAAGGTGGGTTTAACAATTTTAATGTTATACCATACCCCACTTCTACCAAACCTACTACATTCACAGCACAACTTGTCAGTATGATGCTTGATGACGGTGTCATCCCTCAAAGCAACTCACCCTGGAACGCGACTCTGATCTTAGTGCCCGAGAAAGACGATACCTGACTCCCGGTGATTGTTTTTTGATGGTCGAATGCTAAAACGATTTCAGATTGTTTTCTTTCGAAATATGGGTGACAGTAAAATTTTCTCCACTCTAGATTTGTTACGTGGGTTCTGCAAAGTATTTCTCCATGAAGACAGCCAAGGGTTAAGAACCTTCCCTCAAATAGGTCATTATCATTTCCTCACCCATCACTTTCTTTTGGCTAATCATAAACATTTTTAGAAGCCTCGTAGGTAACGCCTTTATAATTTACCTAGATGACGTAATCGTCATGTCAAAAGATGCGAGACGTATTTCGAGATTTGGTAAACTTAAAACAAATAATCTAAAGTTCACAAAATATCAGTTCCTTAGATCAGAGATTAATTTTTCTGTCACGTAGTCACTTCTAAAGGGGTTACGACCGACCAAAGTAACACCTCACAAAATTTCCCAACCCCAAAAACAGCTGATGCCAATAGATCATTTGTGAACTTAGCAGATTTTAACAGCTTTTATTGCTATTTTTTTTTATTTTTTTTTTGCATAACTCCCCTTTCACTTGGATCTTCCATCAAGAAAGAATATTTCAGACACTTAAAATTAAACTAACTGCTGCTTCCGTTCTAAAATTCCTTGGTATTAAATATTATTATTACTAAAGTTCAGCGCTAAACCGTAGGATTATACAGCCCTGGTATTAAATAGCTTTTCTACCTGACTACAGACGCTAATGCTATTGACGAAGGTGCTGTCCTAGCACAAAAGACTGATGGCAAGTATAACTCAGCTGCATCTGCTAGTCAAGTCTTAGCCAAGACTGAACGTAACTTACAGGAGCAAGTAACACTAGCCATTGTTTAGACTTTAAAACATTTCTATATCTACCAGTACCCAATTCTTGTCTTGATTCGACTCAAGAAATCGTAATGACACGATTGCAAATAAACCATACCCCCGGCCGGGATTGAACCCGCGGTCATAGAGTCTCAAAACTCCAGCCCGTCGCGTTAGCCACTAGGCCAGCTAGCCACAATAATTGTGGCTAGCTGGTCTAGTGGCTAACGCGACGGGCTGGAGTTTTGAGACTCTATGACCGCGGGTTCAATCCCGGCCGGGGGTATGGTTCATGTCTTGATTCCACTGTTCCACAACAAACAACGTACCGGACGATTAGCGAAATGGTCCTTAAATTTTCAGGAGTTTAATCCTACTTCTGCACACTTGCCTGGCAAGTCTAATTGTGGTCGCAGACGAATAATCTCGCCACATTGTTGCAGTTGTAGTCGATCCTCCAGTCAGTGCAGAGGAAGTTGAAAATGCTCAGCGAACAGATCCAACACAAAGGAAGATCGGACCCTGCCTGTAAATTCACCAGCTCCTGTCAATGACTGACTCACGAAACTGTAACAACTGCAAACAAATAAGGGAACTGGTGGGGCTTGAATCCTCGGCGAGTCCTAGAACTCACAGGACTCGCCATGGGTTCAGATCTCGCCCGTTTCCTGATTTCAGTGACTTTATAAGCCACGATTTGTTGTACCGAGTAGCCCAGCTTGGTGCCCCTAGCCGAAAAGTGCATCAGTTAGTTATTCCAAAGACAGTAGTGGATGTAGCTTTGCAGCTGACTCATGTTGCAGGTGTTGCCCAACCTATCATGTTTAACAATATAGTTATTGAACACATTTCCAGTATAATAAGTCTTTATTTCTACGAGTACATGATATAACGTGATGAATGGTTTGAAAAACCGACAAGTTGAAGATTGAGACACTTATGCAGCATATGGGAATCTTTATTCAGGAAACGTTTCGCCACACAGTGGCTTCATCAGTCCAATACAAAGAGGAAGGCGTAAGGAGAGGAGGAGTATGAGGTAATCAGTCCCTCAACCTGGAGTCGATGTGTTCAGTCCATCAATCTTGTAGAATGTACAGAATAGGGCCGTAGACGTGGCTTATATACTGTAGTGAGGTGAGGTGAAGCAGGCGGAGGCGGGGTCATAGTGGTTGGCTGAGGGACTGATTACCTCATACTCCTCCTCTCCTTACGCCTTCCTCTTTGTATTGGACTAATGAAGCCACTGTGTGGCGAAACGTTTCCTGAATAAAGATTCCCATATGCTGCATAAGTGTCTCAATCTTCATGATATAACGTATACAGACCATAGCTGACACCAATAACATGCTATATAGAAATCTCCTGGTTATGCACAGCATTTCGGGCAATTTAGGCTATTTTTGTGCCGAGGATGCGACCCACACCAGTCAGCTAACACCCAGGTACCTATTTACTACTAGGTGAACAGGGACAGCAAGTGTCTTATGGAAACACGTCCTGTTTCCACACGTACCGAGGGATCGATCGCACGACCTCAGTATGTGAGCTGAGTACGGTAGTGGCCCAGCCACGAGACACTTCGGATATTTCTTGAACCGGTATTGTTTACTTTTTACGTTAGTGACTTAGCCTTACTGTTAGACGCCTTACTGTTAGACGCCTGACTGTTAGACTATCATTATATCCTGACGACACATGTCTACTTGCATGTTTGCAATGTGGATGATGCTTTTGTACTCTTTTGCTGGACGTTCGGACTTGGACGACAAAAGAAAATTGATACTCAACGAGGAAAGACAGACATTTGGATTATCAGGAGAAATTTCGAAGAATTACGGAGTGGAGATCTAAGATTCTGTCACTGTGGTATTGTCAGTTTACAACCTGTGGGATCATTTAGGGATCTGTTTACCTGGACTCATCATTGTTATTGGTTAGGCAGGAAAATTTACACAGTCGTAATCTCTATATGAAGAGAATCTTATACACAAATAACCCGCACAAAGAGAAGTTTATAACGACGTATATATAGGAGAGGGGAACAGGGACGAAAAGTGCAGAAGTAGTGGTAGAGGTAATGCTGATAGTGGAAGTAGTGGCAGACAGAAAATGAAGTGAATTATTATAATCAAAAGAAGCGCTAAACCGTAAAGGGAGTGAAGCTAGGCAAAAGTAGAATCTTGTTAGGCAGTGTCTCGGTCCTTGTTTTCTCTGTAACTGATATTCATAACTGTGAATTTGACTGACTTTCTATTTAAAAGACTTCCGTGGGTGGCCCGGTAGCCTGGTGGCTAAAGCTCCCGCTTCACACACGGAGGGCCCGGGTTCGATTCCCGGCGGGTGGAAACATTCGACACGTTTCCTTACACCTGTTGTCCTGTTCACCTAGCAGCAAATAGGTACCTGGGTGTTAGTCGACTGGTGTGGGTCGCATCCTGGGGGACAAGATTAAGGACCCCAATGGAAATAAGTTAGACAGTCCTCGATGACGCACTGACTTTCTTGGGTTATCCTGGGTGGCTAACCCTCCGGGGTTAAAAATCCGAACGAAATCTTATCTTGTCTGTCCTGAATCGTGCAGTTAGACTGGTATTGTCCCTCCTGGCTGGAGTTTCCACTAGTCCCTACTTGTCTAACCTTCATTGTCTCCCTATCAATACAAGAATTCAATTTAAACACCTTTTAATAGCATTTAAAGCTACTGAGTTTAATAAACTCAAATATCTTGCTGATATACTTAAACCTTTTACATCACCTGGGAAATATTTCTAATTATTACGGACCTTTTCCTACTGATCAACTCTCGTGCTCTTGGGAAGAAATTATTTGGAGAACGAGCTTTCTCTTACGCAGCTTCCAGACTATTTAATAGATTACCATTGTGTATTAAGAGTTAGGAATCTGTTCATGTTTTTAAGTCTCCGCTGAAAGCACATCTTTTTTCTAGAGCTGACGATCCTGATGATCATACCGTCACTTCAGTGTTATTTTCATTGTTGTGTTTACGGTGTGATGGGCGAGCGCTCGGGAAGTTCTCGTAAGAACAAGCGCTTATTAAAACACCAGATTATCATCGTGCTATTTTGCATGTCAGTTCACCTCCACACTATGTACAGTACTGAAACTACATACAGTGCTATAACCTCACTCTGTACTGTAACACTATACACTGTAATGTACCTCAACGAACATTAATACTACAGACACTGCACTTCAGCATTCACTAACTCTACACGCTGTGCCTCGATAAACTCTGACACTACACACTGTTCTTCAACAAACACTCGTGCTGAACTTTAGCAAGGTGATTATCCTTTTGTGTACAACTTCTGCACTAGTTTGAGCAAAAGAAAATGATTTTGGTAAATAGGTTAAAGGAGAGAGAGAGAGAGGCATAGGAGTGCAGTAAGGCATGTTGATAAGCTTCTCTGATGAAGCCAGCTGATGACGCCACAAGCACACAGAGAGAGAGAGAGAGAGAGAGAGAGAGAGAGAGAGAGAAAGATTGACGCAGAGAGTACATGAGGCTCACGCACGCCTCCTGCCGCGCCGTGATTCACGCGGGGTCGGGCGGGTGTCACTATCGGAAAACGATTACCTTTGGAACTGCGAAAGGAGTGGAATGACAGGAACGCCAGTTAGTGGCAGACAGTTTTAGTGAGTCTGCAGCTCTGTGGGTGAGCTGACGACCGGGAAGCTATCTCCGGAGGCTGCGAGATGCTGAGAGAGAGAGAGATGAAGAGATTTTTAGGGAGGAAGGTTGGGCTATCTGGGAAAAAAGAAATTTGTACGAGGAAGACTGTGATGGGGTAAGGTGGAGAAAATGAGTGATAGATGCTGATAGTGTCTGAGAGTGCCAGAGAGTGCTGAGAGTGCCAGAGAGTGCTGAGAGTGCCAGAGAGTGCTGAGAGTGCCTGAGAGTATAGTCTCAGGGAGACGAGCTGCTTTATGGGGTTCAAAAACTGTCGACTACACTAGGTTCATTTATTTCTACAAGTACATGACAGCTTATACAGATTATAGCTGACATCAGTGACATACTGTATAGAAAGTCCCTTGTTATGCAGAGCATTTCCTGCAACTTAGATTAATATTGTCCCAGGATGTGACCCACACCAGTCGACTAAACACCCAGGTACCTATTTACTGCTAGGTGAACAGGAACAGCAGGTGTCTTAAGGAAACACGCCCAAATGTTTCCACTCGTACCGGGGATCGAACCACGGACTTCAGTGTGTGAGCTGAGCTGTGTGCTACCAAGGTAACCTTTTACACCATCACAACCATCCAAGGTTCCTTGAAGCTGGTGAGGGGCTCCTGATATAAGGAATTCCAATTCCTCGAATCAAGCCTGAATGCCTTACATTCCCCGATGCATTGTACGACTCCCTATGGGTTTAGCGCTTCCATGACTGTAATAATAATAATGTTCGCTACCAGACAAGAATACTATAATCCTTAAAACGAGAATTAAAGTAAGCTCTCAGCATATATACGCTGAGAGCCTCGGCAACTCCAGCCCATTGAAACAGCTAACAAGATAGGTAAGACACATATGCAACGGTTAGGTATCTTTATTTCGAAACGTTTCGCCTACACAGTAGGCTTCTTCAGTCGAGTACAGAAAAGTTGATAGAAGCGGAAGATACTTGAAGACGATGTAATCAGTCCATCACCCTTAAAGTTTTGAGGTGGTCAGTCCCTCATTCTGGAGGAGAGTATTGTTCCGTAGTCCATAGTTCCATGCTTCAGACTATGGAACAATACTCTTCTCCAGACTGAGGGACTGACCACCTCGAAACTTCAAGGGTGAGGGACTGATTACATCGTCTTCAAGTATCTTCTGCTTCTATCAACTTTTCTGTACTCGACTGAAGAAGCCTACTGTGTAGGCGAAACGTTTCGATATAAAGATACCTAACTGTTGCATATGTGTCTTACCTAACAACCTGTCGGTATTTTATACCATTTTAATGTTCAACCATAAGATAAAGTCTCGCCAGAAAAATTCCAGTCACCAGCACCCGAGCGAATGATTACCTAGTCGGAAACTTCCTAGCATCCCTCTATCTTGCACCAACCCAGCCCACTGAAGTCACCATGATTATTAAGTCACTAAAAAATAAATTAGGAAATCTGGCTCATGTCGCACCACTAGTGTTCAAGCGAGCAGCTCATGGCCTTTCACACACCGTTACATTACTCCAACAAATCACTAGAAATCAGCACTCCCCCGACATTACTCATAATAGTAAGAGTTGCACCAACACACAAAGATGGAGACCCAACAGGCCAATATCAAACTTGTGTATGAGAAACTCATACACAACAGATTATATTTATAATATCACAAAGCATCCTCAACCCCGGGTAGTTTGGCTACAAGAGAAACAATAGTACAAATGGCACAATTACAAAGATGTTAGACCTACTATACACAGCACTCGAGAAAAATGAATATCCACTAGGACTATTTATCGACCTAAGGAAAACTTTTGATACAGCTGCCCACAGCATTCTACTCCACAAACTTGATCATTACGGAATAAGATGCCATGCACTTGCATATATCAAATCTTACCTTACTTATAGACAGCAATTAAGTACACAACCTCCCCAAAAAGACCTCTAGACATTGGCGTACCACAGTCCTTGGCCCCGTGCTCTTCCTCTTATATATCAATGACCTTCCAACAAACCATACCACGGGTGGGGTTTGAACCCACGGTCAGTCTCAAAACTCCAGACCGTCGCGTTAGCCACTGACCGCGGGTTCAAACCCCACCTGTGGTATGGTTTGTTTGCAATCGTGTCATTACGATTTCGTGAGTCACCTTCCAGCAACTTAGACCTATTCTCTTTGCAGACGACACAACTTTTGTCATCTCTCACCCTAACCTAGCCTCACTCAACACTATTGTTAATAAAGACCTCGTAAAACTATCGACCTGGATGACTGCTAATAAACTTACACTTAACACTGATAAAACCTTGTATATTTTGTTTGAGAGCAGAGCAAGTGATGTCCAACTAAACATTATGATTAATACTCTTATTGCTAAACATAACGAGGGAATATTTCTGGATCTGCACACTGACAGTAACTTGAAATTCAACACCCATATTCAACACACAAGTATCCAAAACAGTTGGCATCCTCTGCAAGATACATTAATATGTACCACACCTCGATCTCTACCTCACTTATGCTATTTGTGCCTGGGGATCCACAACAGCAGCTCACCTAAAGCCAATAATAACCCAACCAAAAACCTGCAATAGGAATGGTAACAAAGTGCACTGCTAGACAACCCCCCCCCCCTCCTCAAAGACCTAATCCTACTCACTATACAAAACATTCACTCATACTACTGTGAATCCTACATTTACAAAACAATCAATTCCAACATTAATCCCAACCTGAAGCACTTGATGGTTTCAACAGGATCCATAGACACGATACTACACACAATAAACTTAATGGCATTCCCCGTGTTTGGCCAAATCTCTTCAAAAAATTCCATGTACACAAAAGGAACCAAAAATCTGGAAAACTCTGCCGGAAATCTAGAGCCACTGACTCAACCAGCAATTTTAAAACTACCGTTAAAAAAACTCTATCCCCCTGATATACCCCAACATCAGCCAAATATGTGAAATATTACCCATGCATAGTCTCAGTGTCATGAACACGTAAACAACACAGAATTACTCTCAACATCTATAATCCTCCCAATCATTATAAAAATTGTCTCCCCCTTTACGTTAGTAATCAAACCTGAAATTCTTCTCAATTAAACTAAGTCATATATCATGAACTAATATAATATTCAATGTTCTTGTATTGATTATTAAGTCTTAAATTTATACTTACACTCTCAAGTGACTACATATAAAAGTGCTCGTTGTTACTGCCTTATCAATATTACGTTAGTCTTAAGTACATGCAGTATATTAAGTATATGCAGTATATTAAGTATATGCAGTATATTAAGTATATGCAGTATATTAAGTATATGCAGTATATTAAGTATATGCAGTATATTAAGTATATGCAGTATATTAAGTATATGCAGTATATTAAGTATATGCAGTATATTAAGTATATGCAGTATATTAAGTATATGCAGTATATTAAGTATATGCAGTATATTAAGTGCATGCACAATATTAAGTATATGCAGTATATTAAGTATATGCAGTATATTAAGTATATGCAGTATATTAAGTATATGCAGTATATTAAGTACATGCAGTATATTAAGTATATGCAGTATATTAAGTACATGCAGTATATTAAGTATATGCAGTATATTAAGTATATGCAGTATATTAAGTACATGCAGTATATTAAGTATATGCAGTATATTAAGTACATGCAGTATATTAAGTATATGCAGTATATTAAGTGCATGCACAATATTAAGTATATGCAGTATATTAAGTACATGCAGTATATTAAGTATATGCAGTATATTAAGTACATGCAGTATATTAAGTATATGCAGTATATTAAGTACATGCAGTATATTAAGTATATGCAGTATATTAAGTACATGCAGTATATTAAGTATATGCAGTATATTAAGTACATGCAGTATATTAAGTATATGCAGTATATTAAGTATATGCAGTATATTAAGTATATGCAGTATATTAAGTATATGCAGTATATTAAGTATATGCAGTATATTAAGTACATGCAGTATATTAAGTATATGCAGTATATTAAGTACATGCAGTATATTAAGTATATGCAGTATATTAAGTGCATGCACAATATTAAGTATATGCAGTATATTAAGTATATGCAGTATATTAAGTATATGCAGTATATTAAGTATATGCAGTATATTAAGTATATGCAGTATATTAAGTATATGCAGTATATTAAGTGCATGCACAATATTAAGTATATGCAGTATATTAAGTACATGCAGTATATTAAGTATATGCAGTATATTAAGTATATGCAGTATATTAAGTACATGCAGTATATTAAGTATATGCAGTATATTAAGTATATGCAGTATATTAAGTATATGCAGTATATTAAGTATATGCAGTATATTAAGTACATGCAGTATATTAAGTATATGCAGTATATTAAGTATATGCAGTATATTAAGTATATGCAGTATATTAAGTATATGCAGTATATTAAGTATATGCAGTATATTAAGTATATGCAGTATATTAAGTATATGCAGTATATTAAGTATATGCAGTATATTAAGTATATGCAGTATATTAAGTATATGCAGTATATTAAGTATATGCAGTATATTAAGTGCATGCACAATATTAAGTATATGCAGTATATTAAGTACATGCAGTATATTAAGTATATGCAGTATATTAAGTACATGCAGTATATTAAGTATATGCAGTATATTAAGTACATGCAGTATATTAAGTATATGCAGTATATTAAGTGCATGCAGTATATTAAGTATATGCAGTATATTAAGTATATGCAGTATATTAAGTATATGCAGTATATTAAGTGCATGCACAATATTAAGTATATGCAGTATATTAAGTATATGCAGTATATTAAGTACATGCAGTATATTAAGTATATGCAGTATATTAAGTACATGCAGTATATTAAGTATATGCAGTATATTAAGTACATGCAGTATATTAAGTATATGCAGTATATTAAGTGCATGCAGTATATTAAGTATATGCAGTATATTAAGTATATGCAGTATATTAAGTATATGCAGTATATTAAGTATATGCAGTATATTAAGTACATGCAGTATATTAAGTATATGCAGTATATTAAGTATATGCAGTATATTAAGTATATGAAGTATATTAAGTATATGCAGTATATTAAGTATATGCAGTATATTAAGTATATGCAGTATATTAAGTATATGCAGTATATTAAGTATATGCAGTATATTAAGTACATGCAGTATATTAAGTATATGCAGTATATTAAGTACATGCAGTATATTAAGTATATGCAGTATATTAAGTGCATGCACAATATTAAGTATATGCAGTATATTAAGTATATGCAGTATATTAAGTATATGCAGTATATTAAGTATATGCAGTATATTAAGTATATGCAGTATATTAAGTATATGCAGTATATTAAGTACATGCAGTATATTAAGTATATGCAGTATATTAAGTATATGCAGTATATTAAGTACATGCAGTATATTAAGTACATGCAGTATATTAAGTATATGCAGAAATGTTCTGCATATATTATAGTGATTTTCTGCGGTGCAGCTAAATGTTACTCTCCTTTGTACAAATATTGTATTATCCTGAAATAATAATAATAATTATTATGGTGAGTTTCGATTATTATTATTATTATAATCAAGGGGAAGCGCTAAACCCGGAGGATTATACAGCGCCTGGGGGGGGGATGTGGAAGGCATTCAGGCTTAATTCGGGGAACTGGAGCACAGATCCAATTCCCTATATCAAGAGCCCCTCACCAACATCAAGGAACCTTCCTTGAGGGGGGTGAGTTTCGAGAGTTTCACTACTCTCGGAGCCCGGCCATGGGCCAGACTCGTCTATTTGCCTGGTCAACCAGACTGTTGCTGCTGGAATGCTGTGTGAATATTTTAACAAAAAGTCATTTAATACTGGCCACCAAGTTCTCTAGTTTACTGAAAAACGAAATTATGTACCAATTTTCAGAGTGTAACACAACTGCAAGCAAACCACGGAACGGCTGGGGTTTGAACTGGCAGCGAGTGGTAAAAATGCAGGCCAGTGCGTTAACCACTGGGCCAGGTGGCCACAATGAGAATCATCCCACTAGGTACATTCATACACCTTGGGAAAGTTAGTTCTAACCCCACCCATACCATGGTTTCAATGTAACTTTTTTCCCTTTTATATATCTGGGATTTTTTTCCCTTCCTTTTATATCACTGAAACCAGTACATCATAATTTAAGTTTGAAGCCAATAAGCAAAGGCATTCTCCAGGTTTTGATCTGCATCCAAACTTCCAAGTTTTTCTAAGCTATTTCGGTAAAATTTTAAATTTGCACTTAAGACTATATTTAATGCATCAAGATTAATATTTTGAAGCCGATCTGAAAAATCATTCTTGAAATTGGCAAATTGGAAATTATGGCACTTAATAAGAACGTGAACGTTGCATTCAGGAAGTCACACAAGTTTTGAAAATTTGAAGCCGATTCGATGAGTCATTCTCTAGTTACGGCATAGATTCCAAATTGTTTAAATTTTCCTATATTGACTAACCTGCACGCAAACCAAACTTAATAGTTACTATCCTGGCCCTAAGATACATCAACCATTAAATACTGAATTTATTCAGAAGAGGTAAGCAGAATTTTGAATTTCCCTCCGTCTTGTCCTCGAATTTGGAGGCCATTTTCTTTTTTTTAACGTTCCATAGTATGTTACCGAGGGTTGTGGAAGCTATTGTTGCCACTCCAGTATGTTAAGGATGGTTCAGGAAATCTGGCCATAGGGCAGCATGTCATTTCTTTCTAAAATCTGGTCCTCGTTACAGTGCACAGGCACTTAAAATTTGAAGGTAATCGGATGAGGTGTTCTCGAGTTATGAACGAAAGGAAACTGAAAACGTGGAGAAAAGAAAATAAAAGATTTCGGTCTACCACTTTGGGGATAACTAAAAAAAAAAAAAGGCGAGAAACTATGTATCCCGGTCACTGCGTGATATGAGGAAGGTATCCCCGTATCCCATAACCTCTGTCACTGGCGTCTTGATGTATGCGATTTGAATAGTGCAGAATGCGACATAAGTTGATAATGAATTTTAATGTTAGTGTTGAACTTTTCAAAGCACCATGATGGTAATGTCGGTGCAGTAGTAAGTATAAATGGGAGAGTGTTGGTACCCGGGGAAGAAGTTGATATCCTTGGAGGTGAAATTTGAGTCCAAACTGACCATGAAGAACCACGTTGTAAATCTTGCAAACAAGGCAGCCAGGAAGCTTACAGCACTTCGACTTATCTCA
The DNA here is from genome assembly GCF_038502225.1 of Cherax quadricarinatus. Lineage (NCBI taxonomy): Eukaryota > Metazoa > Arthropoda > Malacostraca > Decapoda > Parastacidae > Cherax > Cherax quadricarinatus. Next base: position 10,868,258 of record NC_091382.1, read on the forward strand.
CATCTGCTTGGCAGTAGGGGCTGCAAGATTCTGTATGAGGCACAAGTACGTTCACACCTTGAGTATGCTCCATTTTATTGGTTTGCCTCCCCTCCCCCTTATCTGCTACTGCTTAACAGAGTAGAGAACAGAGCAAGACGTCTCATCTCTCGCCTGGACTCATCCTGGATAGATCTGTCATTTCAGCAGAGCCTTCAACACAGGAGGGATGTGGGTGGCCTTACTGTTATGTACAAGGCCAATATTGTCAAAGTACCACACTTGGATCCACTTCAAGGACAGCGTGAAGCAAGCTTCTATACCACAAGACGGGCAGCCAGCACCAACTTCACTCTAGCTGTATCCTTCTCCAGAACATCACTTCATCTGAGATCATTTATCCCCAGGATGACTCGAGTCTGGAACACGTTTGAACAGCATAATGATATAGACGAGACAAAGTCAGTTGATCAAATGAAAATGCTGGCACACAGATGGCTCCAACTTCATCCTGTTCCCTACTTGTATGTCTCATAACAATAAATATGCTTTCAAATGAGCTGATGTAGGTAACAGCTCTTAGCTTGCCAATATATGGTAAAACAGGACATATAGGGTCCATTTCTAATTCAACCCTTTGAAAGAGACAGACGAACAATATCCTAAAATACAAAAGCACATTAAGCTTGAAAATTATCAAAACTTGCATTTTGAAGTTGAAAGCTTAGTAAGATTGAAGCTCACCAAATGCCACACCCAAAAATTATACGTAAGTGCATTATTTTACCTTGATGCTGATGGGTTCTTGATCCACGGAGGTGAACTTACCCTCCCCTTCCTTGGATCGAATCTGAATGCCTTTCATTCCACAGGAGCTAAATAACCACTTCTGATTGACATTTTTCCCATGATTAAAATAACCATGACTGGCATCAATGACTGAAATGGTGGAAAAATATTTAGGCTATAGGCTGTGTAGGCTGACATTTGCTTGTATTTTCTACAGTAACATAACAGCTCTTCTGAATCACCTTTAAACATTTAGTGACATCATATAATGTTCCGTAAGTTTTGGTATAACAATATTTCTAGTCTAGCTGGTCTCTGTGGAACAGCTGGAGGAGGAGGGTGTTGGTGGTCGTAGTGGTGGGTGTTGTGGTGTTGGTGGTCGTAGTGGTAGGTGTTGGTGGTCGTAGTGGTGGGTGTTGGTTCTGTTGTTGGTGGTCGTAGTGGTGGGTGTTGTGGTGTTGGTGGTAGTAGTGGTAGGTGTTGGTGGTGGTGTTGGTGGTCGTAGTGGTGGGTGTTGGTTGTGTTGGTGGTCGTAGTGGTGGGTGTTGGTGGTGTTGGTGGTCGTAGTGGTGGGTGTTGGTTGTGTTGGTGGTCGTAGTGGTGGGTGTTGGTTGTGTTGGTGGTCGTAGTGGTGGGTGTTGTGGTGGTGGTCGTAGTGGTGGGTGTTGGTTGTGTTGGTGGTCGTAGTGGTGGGTGTTGTGGTGGTGGTGGTGGTCGTAGTGGTGGGTGTTGTTGTGGTGGTGGTCGTAGTGGTGGGTGTTGGTTGTGTTGGTCGTAGGTGGTGGTGGTGGTGGTCGTAGTGGTGGGTGTTGGTTGTGGTGTTGGTGGTCGTAGTGGTGGGTGTTGGTTGTGGTGTTGGTGGTCGTAGTGGTGGGTATTGGTTCTGGTGTTGGTGGTCGTAGTGGTGGGTGTTGTGGTGTTGGTGGTCGTAGTGGTGGGTGTTGGTTGTGGTGTTGGTGGTCGTAGTGGTGGGTGTTGGTTGTGGTGGTGGTGGTCGTAGTGGTGGGTGTTGGTTCTGGTGTTGGTGGTCGTAGTGGTGGGTGTTGGTTGTGGTCGTAGTGGTGGGTGTTGGTTGTGGTGGTCGTAGTGGTAGGTGTTGGTTGTGGTGTTGGTGGTCGTAGTGGTAGGTGTTGGTTGTGGTGGTGGTCGTAGTGGTAGGTGTTGGTTGTGGTGGTGGTGGTCGTAGTGGTAGGTGTTGGTTGTGGTGGTGGTGGTCGTTGTGGTGTTGGTCGTAGTGGTAGGTGTTGGTTCTGGTGTTGGTGGTCGTAGTGGTTGGTGTTGGTTGTGGTGGTGGTGGTCGTAGTGGTAGGTGTTGGTTGTGGTGTTGGTGGTCGTAGTGGTGGGTGTTGGTTGTGGTGTTGGTGGTCGTAGTGGTAGGGGCTGGTTGTGTTGGTGGTCGTAGTGGTGGGTGTTGGTTGTGGTGTTGGTGGTCGAAGTGGTAGGGGCTGGTTGTGGTGTTGGTGGTCGTAGTGGTGGGTGTTGGTTCTGGTGTTGGTGGTCGTAGTGGTAGGTGTTGGTTGTGGTGTTGGTGGTCGTAGTGGTGGGTGTTGGTTGTGGTGTTGGTGGTCGTAGTGGTGGGTGTTGGTTGTGGTGTTGGTGGTCGTAGTGGTGGGTGTTGGTTGTGGTGTTGGTCGTAGTGGTAGGTGGTGGTGGTGTTGGTGGTCGTAGTGGTGGGTGTTGATTGTGGTGTTGGTGGTCGTAGTGGTAGGTGTTGGTTGTGGTGTTGGTGGTTGTAGTGGTGGGTGTTGATTGTGGTGTTGGTGGTCGTAGTGGTAGGTGTTGGTTGTGGTGTTGGTGGTCGTAGTGGTGGGTGTTGGTTGTGTTGGTGGTCGTAGTGGTGGGTGTTGGTTGTGGTGTTGGTGGTCGTAGTGGTGGGTGTTGGTGGTGGTGGTCGTAGTGGTAGGTGTTGGTTGTGGTGTTGGTGGTCGTAGTGGTGGGTGTTGGTTGTGGTGTTGGTGGTCGTAGTGGTAGGTGTTGGTTCTGGTGTTGGTGGTGGTCGTGGTGGGTGTTGGTTGTGGCGTTGGTGGTCGTAGTGGTGGGTGTTGGTTGTGGTGTTGGTGATCGTAGTGGTGGGTGTTGGTTGTGGTGTTGGTGGTCGTAGTGGTAGGTGTTGGTTGTGATGTTGGTGGGCGTAGTGGTAGGTGTTGGTTGTGGTGTTGGTGGTCGTAGTGGTAGGTGTTGGTTGTGGTGTTGGTGGTAGTGGTGGGTGTTGGTTGTGGTGGTGGTGGTCGTAGTGGTGGGTGTTGTGGTGATGGTGGTCGTAGTGGTAGGTGTTGGTTGTGGTGTTGGTGGTCGTAGTGGAAGGTGTTGGTTGTGGTGTTGGTGGTCGTAGTGGTGGGTGTTGGTTGTGGTGTTGGTAGTGGTGGGTGTTGGTTGTGGTGGTGGTGGTCGTAGTGGTGGGTGTTGGTTGTGGTGTTGGTGGTAGTGGTGGGTGTTGGTTGTGGTGTTGGTGGTTGTAGTGGTGGGTGTTGGTTGTGGTGTTGGTGGTCGTAGTGGTAGGTGTTGGTTGTGATGGTGGTCGTAGTGGTAGGTGTTGGTTGTGGTGTTGGTGGTCGTAGTGGTAGGTGTTGGTTGTGGTGTTGGTGGTCGTAGTGGTGGGTGTTGGTTGTGGTGTTGGTGGTCGTAGTGGTGGGTGTTGATTGTGGTGTTGGTGGTCGTAGTGGTGGGTGTTGGTTGTGGTGTTGGTGGTCGTAGTGGTGGGTGTTGGTTGTGGTGGTGGTCGTAGTGGTAGGTGTTGGTTGTGGTGTTGGTGGTCGTAGTGGTGGGTGTTGGTGGTCGTAGTGGTGGGTGTTGGTTGTGGTGTTGGTGGTCGTAGTGGTGGGTGTTGGTTGTGGTGTTGGTGGTCGTAGTGGTGGGTGTTGGTTGTGGTGTTGGTGGTCGTAGTGGTGGGTGTTGGTTGTGGTGTTGGTCGTAGTGGTAGGTGTTGGTTGTGGTGTTGGTGGTCGTAGTGGTGGGTGTTGGTTGTGGTGTTGGTGGTCATAGTGGTGGGTGTTGGTTCTGGTGTTGGTGGTGGTCGTGGTGGGTGTTGGTTGTGGTGTTGGTGGTCGTAGTGGTGGGTGTTGGTTGTGTTGGTGGTCGTAGTGGTGGGTGTTGGTTGTGGTGTTGGTGGTCGTAGTGGTGGGTGTTGGTTGTGGTGTTGGTGGTCGTAGTGGTGGGTGTTGGTTGTGGTGTTGGTTGTGGTGGTGTTGGTGGTCGTAGTGGTGGGTGTTGGTTGTGGTGGTGTTGGTGGTGGTAGTGGTGGGTGTTGGTGGTAGTGGTGGGTGTTTGTGGTGGGTGTTGGTTGTGGTGGTAGTAGTGGTGGGTGTTTGTGGTGGTAGTGGTGGGTGTTGGTGGTGGTAGTGGTGGGTGTTGGTGGTGGCGTTGGTGGTCGTAGTGGTGGGTGTTGCTTGTGGTGTTGGTCGTAGTGGTAGGGGTTGGTTGTGGTGTTGGTGGTCGTAGTGGTGGGGTTGGTTGTGGTTGGTGATGGTGGTGGTGATGGTGATGGTGGTGGTGGTGGTGATGGTGTTGGTTGTGGTGTTGGTGGTCGTAGTGGTGGGTGTTGGTTGTGGTGTTGGTGGTCGTAGTGGTGGGTGTTGCTTGTGGTGTTGGTCGTAGTGGTAGGTGTTGGTTGTGGTGTTGGTGGTCGTAGTGGTGGGTGTTGGTTGTGGTGGTGGTGGTCGTAGTGGTAGGTGTTGGTTGTGGTGGTGGTCGTAGTGGTGGGTGTTGGTGGTCGTAGTGGTGGGTGTTGGTTGTGGTGTTGGTGGTCGTAGTGGTGGGTGTTGGTTGTGGTGTTGGTGGTTGTAGTGGTGGGTGTTGGTTGTGGTGTTGGTGGTCGTAGTGGTAGATGTTGGTTGTGGTGTTGGTCGTAGTGGTGGGTGTTGGTTTTGGTGGTCGTAGTGGTGGGTGTTGGTCGTAGTGGTGGGTGTTGGTTCTGGTGGTGTTGGTTGTAGTGGTGGGGGCTGGTTGTGGTGGTGTTGGTCGTAGTGGTGGGTGTTAGTGGTCGTAGTGGTGGGTGTTGGTTGTGGTGGTGGTCGTAGTGGTGGGCGTTGGTTGTTTGTGGTCGTAGTGGTGGGGGCTGGTTGTGGTGTTGGTCGTAGTGGTGGGTGTTGGTTGTGGTGGTGGTGTTGGTGGTGGTAGTGGTGGGTGTTGGTAGTGTTGGTGGTGGTCGTAGTGGTGGGTGTTGGTTGTGGTGTTGGTGGTCGTAGTGGTGGGTGTTGGTTGTGGTGTTGGTGGTCGTAGTGGTGGGTGTTGGTTGTGGTGTTGGTGGTCGTAGTGGTGGGTGTTGGTTGTGGTGGTGTTGGTTGTGGTGGTGTTGGTTGTGGTGGTGTTGGTGGTCGTAGTGGTGGGTGTTGGTTGTGGTGGTGTTGGTGGTGGTAGTGGTGGGTGTTGGTGGTAGTGGTGGGTGTTTGTGGTGGGTGTTGGTTGTTGTGGTAGTAGTGGTGGGTGTTTGTTGTGGTAGTGGTGGGTGTTGGTGGTGGTAGTGGTGGGTGTTGGTGGTGGCGTTGGTGGTCGTAGTGGTGGGTGGTGTTGGTGGTCGTAGTGGTGGGTGTTGTGGTGTTGGTGGTGGTTTTGGTAGTGGTGGTGGTCGTAGTGGAGGGTGGTGATCGTAGTGGTGGGTGGTGGTCGTAGTGGTGGGTGGTGGTATTGGTGGTCGTGGTGGTTTTGTTGTTGAGCGCTAAATCCATGCGAGTCATTCAGTGCAAGACGGGGTGGAGGCTCGACCCTCCGTCATCCAAACCACTAGACAGACACACTCCCTGTTTGTACTCATCCAGACACCTTAAATAACTAGAGAATGTCTCTTCTGATGGTGAATAAATCACTGATTTTATTTATCATAGGTTAAATATACACACGGTTCATTTAATAAAATCCGGTTACTTAGATCAAGGGCTCTTAACCGGGAGTACCCATACCCATTGGTGGGTATGGTAACCAAGTAATGGGGTATGGGACTACCTCTGAACAATTTTGAAAAACGTTGTTAGATCAGAAACTATCAGCTGTTCTGTTGCTAGCTATCCATATAAAAATTAAAACCAAGTCATTGACATCTTTTGAAGTCATAGTAAAAACATAAGAACGGAGGAACACTGTAGCAGGCCTGTTGGCCCATACTAGGCAGGTTCTTCACGAATCCATCCCACTAACAGAATATTTGCCCAACCCGTTTTCTACACTACCTAAACATTAAGCTTTGATCAATCTGTTTACTCATGTACAAGTCCCACTCAAATCCAATTTCTCTCACTCGTGTATTTATCCAACGTAAATTTGAAACTACCCAAGGTTTTAGCTTTACTCACCCTACTAGGTAGATTGTTCCACTCATCAACCACCCTATTTCCAAACCAATACTTTCTTATATCCTTTCTAAATCTAAACTTATCAAATTTGAATCCATTATTGTGGGTTCTCTCTTGGAGAGAAATCTTCAAGACCTTATTTATAATCCCTTTGCTAATACACATCTTCCATTTATACACTTCGATCATGTCTTCCGTGATTCTTCGTCTTACAAGTGAATGAAATTTAAGAGACTTCATTATTATAGTAAATGAAGCGCTAAACCAACAAGGGTCATACAGTACAGGGGGGAGGGGAAGGAGGAGGAGTATAGGGTAGCAAGACTGAGGTGGAAAGGGCTGCGAGGAGTGCGAGAGGCAGCAGCATCAAAGATTGTAAAGTAAAACAAGCGAGAAGGGAAAAGTTATATGCTACATGAACATAGAAAGGTGGCAACTGAAGAGAAGACAAGAGCAAATGTAGATGAAGAGAAAAGGGACAGAGTAAACAGGGGCGAGGGACAAATAAGGCACTTCTACTAACATCCGTTAATAACCTATATATGCAAGGACTGCGAAGATCAGAGCAAACAAAATAGAGGCAATGAGCACCACGGCGATCGGTCAAGGACAGGCCGTTGAATATATCTGGTCGGCGGTTGCCATAATCTAGTTTCGAAAAAATTAGTGCCTAATGCAGTCGAAGGAGAGTGCTGACAGTATCAAGTTCAGGGATACGTTAGCCATATAGGTACCAGGAATTAGCAGGGACGATTGAGCATATAGTGAAAGGTAATTTGGTGTTTTATTACTAGAATATTTAAATCCATGAGCAGTGGCCCAATTGGAAACACGGCTCACCCCATCCTGGAGGGAAACTGCAATGAGGCGACAGTCAGCGCCTGCACAAACTATAGCAGAGTCATCAACATAAAGTGATGACCAAATATTAGATTGAAGAACAGATGCCAGATCATTAATACCAAGGAGAAAAAAGGTGGTGCTCAGGGCACATCCCTGGGGAACACCTTCAGCTAGGACAAAGTCCGGGGAAAGCATATTATTAGCCCGAACACGGAAATGTCCCTCGGATAAGAAGTTCATCAGGAAAAGTGGTAGACAGCATCGGAGGCCTATGGAGTGGGCCTGGGTCAAGATGTTATATCTCCAAATTGTGTCATATGCCTTCTCAAGATCAAAAAAGATGGCGATAACCGAGTGGTTATTTGCAAAGGCATGACGAACATACTTACCAAAGCAAAGTAGAATGGCCCTTATGAAAGTCATATGACTAGTGGAGAGACTATTGTGTGCTTAAATATCACATCAAACGTCAATTTACCAGACGTTCCATCACCTTGTAAACTGCACTGGTAAGAACAATGGGACGATAGTGCGTGGCATCATGCCCCGGTGGCCTGGTGGCTAAAGCTCCCGCTTCACACACGGAGGGCTCGGGTTCGATTCCCGGCGGGTGGAAACATTCCGACACGTTTCCTTACACCTGTTGTCCTGTTCACCTAGCAGCAAATAGGTACCTGGGTGTTAGTCGACTGGTGTGGGTCGCATCCTGGGAGACAAGATTAAGGACCCCAATGGAAATAAGTTAGACAGTCCTCGATGACGCACTGACTTTCTTGGGTTATCCTGGGTGGCTAACCCTCCGGGGTTAAAAATCCGAACGAAATGTTATCTTATCTTATGCCCCGTAGTATGCGGTTTGCGGAAAGGGAGAACAATGGCAAATTTCCACATCTTGAGAACTTGCGACAAAATAAGATTAAATAGGCATAAAAGAGGACAGCAAAGACTGACTGATGTAAATCGCGCAACGACCGAAATATCATGAGACACGACTCACGAAATTGCAATAACACATTTACAAACAAACCACGGCACGGGTTGTACTTCAACCAATGGCGCGTGAGTTTTAAGACTCAATTGTAAACAAACCATACCCCGGCCGGGATTGAACCCGCCGTTTTGAGACTCTCTGACTTCGGGTTCAATCCCGGCCGGGGTATGTTTTTTTTAAGACTCACTTTCCATGGGTTCGAACACCACCCGTTCCGTGGTTTGATCGCGAGACATGCTGGAATAACAGGCCGGGGTTACTGATGGCTAGTTACGCCCATCTCTGTGGCAAGTGCAGCTGTATCAGCTGACTGATTCACAACAAACCCATAACTTGAACCCTGGATGACATTGCCATTCATTCTGAACACAATAATACTCCGGAGAAATTGGAACGACATCCAGTTCTCGTTCTCGCTTTGCCGGTTAATTATCAGGTGGTTAATAATCCTATTAATTATAATAATTAGGTGATTAACTGTAATCATATTTATTTAGATATCCCTGAAGACGTTCCTTTAAGTGGTTGAAAATTTTTCAACGCTGGTTTACTGCATCGAGACCAGCGTTGGTTTACTGCATCGAGACCAGCGTTGGTTTACTGCATCGAGAGCAACGCTGGTTTACTGCATCGAGAGCAACGTTGGTTTACTGCATCGAGAGCAACGTTGGTTTACTGCATCGAGAGCAACGTTGGTTTACTGCATCGAGAGCAACGTTGGTTTACTGCATCGAGAGCAACGTTGGTTTACTGCATCGAGAGCAACGTTGGTTTACTGCAACGAGACCAGCGTTGGTTTACTGCATCGAGAGCAACGTTGGTTTACTGCAACGAGACCAGCGTTGGTTTACTGCATCGAGAGCAACGTTGGTTTACTGCAACGAGACCAGCGTTGGTTTACTGCATCGAGAGCAACGTTGGTTTACTGCAACGAGACCAGCGTTGGTTTACTGCAACGAGACCAGCGTTGGTTTACTGCATCGAGAGCAACGTTGGTTTACTGCATCGAGAGCAACGTTGGTTTACTGCATCGAGAGCAACGTTGGTTTACTGCATCGAGAGCAACGTTGGTTTACTGCATCGAGAGCAACGTTGGTTTACTGCAACGAGACCAGCGTTGGTTTACTGCATCGAGAGCAACGTTGGTTTACTGCAACGAGACCAGCGTTGGTTTACTGCATCGAGAGCAACGTTGGTTTACTGCATCGAGAGCAGCGTTATTTTACTGCAACGAGACCAGCGTTGGTTTACTGCATCGAGAGCAACGTTGGTTTACTGCATCGAGAGCAACGTTGGTTTACTGCAACGAGACCAGCGTTGGTTTACTGCATCGAGAGCAACGTTGGTTTACTGCAACGAGACCAGCGTTGGTTTACTGCATCGAGAGCAACGTTGGTTTACTGCATCGAGAGCAACGTTGGTTTACTGCAACGAGACCAGCGTTGGTTTACTGCAACGAGACCAGCGTTGGTTTACTGCAACGAGACCAGCGTTGGTTTACTGCAACGAGACCAGCGTTGGTTTATCGCAACGAAACCAACTCTGGTTTATTTACTCCCCCGACCCAGACGACTCCCCCGACCCAGACGACTCCCCCGCGCCAGACGACTCCCCCGCGCCAGACGACTCCCCCGCGCCAGACGACTCCCCCGCGCCAGACGACTCCCCCGCGCCAGACGACTCCCCCGACCCAGACGACTCCCCCGACCCAGACGACCCAGACGACTCCCCGACCCACACGACTCCCCCGACCCAGACGACTCCCCCGAGTGTTGTGGTCGCCTTGTAACTACCAGCACCAGACCTCAGCCTCACAAAATACATTAGTGAGTGTTGTGGTCACCTTGTAACTACCAGCACCAGACCTCAGCCTCACAAAATACATTAGTGAGTGTTGTGGTCACCTTGTAACTACCAGCACCAGACCTCAGCCTCACAAAATACATTAGTGAGTGTTGTGGTCACCTTGTAACTACCAGCACCAGACCTCAGCCTCACAAAATACATTAGTGAGTGTTGTGGTCACCTTGTAACTACCAGCACCAGACCTCAGCCTCACAAAATACATTAGTGAGTGTTGTGGTCACCTTGTAACTACCAGCACCAGACCTCAGCCTCACAAAATACATTAGTGAGTGTTGTGATCACCTTGTAACTACCAGCACCAGACCTCAGCCTCACAAAATACATTAGTGAGTGTTGTGGTCACCTTGTAACTACCAGCACCAGACCTCAGCCTCACAAAATACATTAGTGAGTGTTGTGGTCACCTTGTAACTACCAGCACCAGACCTCATCCTCACAAAATACATTAGTGAGTGTTGTGGTCACCTTGTAACTACCAGCACCAGACCTCGGCCTCACAAAATACATTAGTGAGTGTTGTGGTCACCTTGTAACTACCAGCACCAGACCTCGGCCTCACAAAATACATTAGTGAGTGTTGTGGTCACCTTGTAACTACCAGCACCAGACCTCAGCCTCACAAAATACATTAGTGAGTGTTGTGGTCACTTTGTAACTACCAGCACCAGAACTCAGCCTCACAAAATACATTAGTGAGTGTTGTGGTCACTTTGTAACTACCAGCACCAGACCTCAGCCTCACAAAATACATTAGTGAGTGTTGTGGTCACTTTGTAACTACCAGCACCAGACCTCAGCCTCACAAAATACATTAGTGAGTGTTGTGGTCACCTTGTAACTACCAGCACCAGACCTCAGCCTCACAAAATACATTAGTGAGTGTTGTGGTCACCTTGTAACTACCAGCACCAGACCTCAGCCTCACAAAATACATTAGTGAGTGTTGTGGTCACCTTGTAACTACCAGCACCAGACCTCAGCCTCACAAAATACATTAGTGAGTGTTGTGGTCACCTTGTAACTACCAGCACCAGACCTCAGCCTCACAAAATACATTAGTGAGTGTTGTGGTCACCTTGTAACTACCAGCACCAGACCTCAGCCTCACAAAATACATTAGTGAGTGTTGTGGTCACCTTGTAACTACCAGCACCAGACCTCAGCCTCACAAAATACATTAGTGAGTGTTGTGGTCACCTTGTAACTACCAGCACCAGACCTCAGCCTCACAAAATACATTAGTGAGTGTTGTGGTCACCTTGTAACTACCAGCACCAGACCTCAGCCTCACTCATCTCTCCTCCACTCTTCATTTTCCTAAATTTTCCCTCATTTCCTACACAATAGCATTCTTAGTGCCACTTATCTCTCTGTTTTCCACCTCTAACAGCCATCCTTTTCCTCTCGATTTTTTTTCTCCTGGGAAGACTAATTTATTTCCCGTGATTTTTTCCTTAACTCTGCTACCGTAAGATCATAATGCACTCTTACATATGATAAAATATTGAGCTTCCAAGCGCTTTCGTAATTTATCACATTATCAAGGAACGGGTCCTTGATAATGTTATAATCAAAGGGAAGCGCTAAATCAGTAGGATTATGCAATGCCTGTAAGGGGATGTGAAAGGTATACAGGCTTAATTCAGGGAACTGGAGCACAGAACCAATTCCCTATATCAAGAGCCCCTCACCAGCGTCGAGGAACCTTCCTTGAGGGGTTGATTGTTTTACACGATGGTAGGATTGGTGGTGTCCTCTCTCTGTGTTAAACATGCAAGATTTCAGGTACGTCTTGTTACTTCTACTTACACTTAGGTCACACTACACATACATGTACAAACATGTCTATACACACACACACACACCTGAGTTTTCTTCTATTTTCTTACTAGTTCTTGTTCTTGTTTATTTCCTATCTCCATGGGAAAGTGGAACAGAATTCTTCCTATGTAAGCCATGTGTGCTGTAAGAGGCGACTAAAATGCCGGGAGCAAGGCGCTAGTAACCCCTTCTCCTGTATACATTACTGAAGTTAAAAAGAGAAACTTTTGTTTTCTCTATGGGCCACCCTGCCTCGGTGGGATATGGCCGGTTTGTTGAAAAAAGAAATTCGTTGAGTATAGTACCTGGTAAAGTATATAGTTATTACTGAAAGAATTAAGAGTAAAACGGAGAGCAGGATAGCAGATGAACAAGGAGGCTTTAGGAAGGGTAGGGGGTGTGTGGACCAAGTGTTTACAGTGAAACATATAGGTGAACAGCATTTAGATAAGGGTAAAGAGGTTTTCGGCATTTATGGATTAGAGTGGATAGGGGGGCAATGTGACAGACGTTGCAAATGTATAGTATAGGAGGTAAGTTATTGAAAGCAGTGAAGAGTATTTACGAGGATAGTGAGGCTCAAGTTAGAGTATGTAGGAGAGAGGGAGATTATTTCCCAGTAAAGGTAGGCCTTAGATAAGTATGTGTGATGTCACTATGGTTGTTTAATATATTTATAGATAGGGTTGTAAGAGAAATGAATGCGAGGGTCTTGGCAAGAGGTGTGGAGTTAAAAGATAAAGAATCTAACACAAAGTGGGAGTTGTCACAGTTGCTCTTTACTGATGATATTATGCTTTTTTGAGATTCTGAAGAGAAGTTGCAGAGGTTGGTGGATGAGTTTGGTAGGGTAAGTAAAAGCAGATAGTGAATATAGGAATAAGGTGATGTGGATAATAAAAAAAAATTAGGTAACGAAAGATTGAATATCAGATTGGAGGGAGAGAGTATGGAGGAGGTGAATGTATTCAGGTATTTAAGAGTGGACGTGTCAGCAGATGAGTCTATGAAAGATGAGGTGAATCATAGAATTGATGAGGGGAAAAAGGTGAGTGGTGCAGGAGTCTGTGGAGACAAAGAACTTTGTCCTTGGAGGCAAAGAGGGGAATGTATGAGAGTATAGTTTTACCAACGCTCTTATATGGGTGTGAAGCATAGGTGATGAATGTTGCAGCGAGGAGAAGGCTGGAGGCAGTGGAGATGTCATGTCTGAGGGCAATGTGTGGTGTGAATATAATGCAGAGAATTCGTAGTTTGAAAATTGGGAGGAGGTGCGGGATTACCAAAATTATTATCCAGAGGGCTGAAGAGGGATTGTTGAGGTGGTTCGGACATGTAGAGAGGATAGGACGAAATAGAATGACTTCGAGAATGCCTAAATCTGCAGTGGATGGAAGGCAGGGTACTGATCATCCTAGGAAAGGTTGGAGGGAGGGGGTAAAGGAGGTTTTGAGTACGAGAGGCTTGGACTTCCAGCAAGCATGCGTGAGCGTGTTAGTAGCGAATACAGAGAAATGGTTTTTAGGACTTGACGTGCTGTTGGAGTGTGAGCAAAGTAACATTTATGAAGGGGTTCAGGGAAACCGGCAGGCCGGACTTGAGTCCTGGAGATGGGAAGTACAGTGCCTGCACTCTGAAGGAGGGGTGTTAATGTTGCAGTTTAAAAACTGTAGTGTAAAGCACCCTTCTGGCAAGACAGTGATGGAGTGGGAAACGGCCGACGTTTTAATTATTAAATAGCAAAGCTTTTCTTGCTGAATAAGGCAAGCGAAAATTTGTGTATGCAATAATTTCGCAAAAATTATTCTGAGCCTAACGAAAAAATATATTTCATTGTATTTGATTATGATTAAATTATTGTAAACTTATTTAAAATATATTAAGTTGGATTAGGCTAAATTAAATTGCACTTGATATAATAAAGTCAGGCAAGTTGTCTAAGGTTCTTTAGGTACAAAATCATTAATTTTTATATTAACAAATACTATATATTTTTAAATGTACAAGAGAAAATTTTAGAAAGGACTTAAATATAAATGAGTTACTGTTAAGTGATCAGTTTTACTTATTCGGCACATTATATACATACATAAAATATATATATATATATATATATATATATATATATATATATATATATATATATATATATATTATATATATATATATATATATATGTATCTCACTTGGTATAGAAAAGGCCACGTAAGTGGAAATATAAACACATAAGCAGTATAATGTGATCCTTTATTAACAACGTTTCGCCCACACAGTGGGCTTTATCAAGTCACAAACAGATCTACCTGGGTGATACATACGTATTTATAAGATGGAGTCAGGTGGAGAATGTTTGTTCAGGTGGAGAATGTTTGTTCAGGTGGAGAATGTTTGTTCAGGTGGAGAATGTTTGTTCAGGTGGAGAATGTTTGTTCAGGTGGAGAATGTTTGTTCAGGTGGAGAATGTTGGGTCAGGTGGAGAATGTTGGGTCAGGTGGAGAATGTTGGGTCAGGTGGAGAATGTTGGGTCAGGTGGAGAATGTTGGGTCAGGTGGAGAATGTTGGGTCAGGTGGAGAATGTTGGGTCAGGTGGAGAATGTTGGGTCAGGTGGAGAATGTTGGGTCAGGTGGAGAATGCTGGGTCAGGTGGAGAATGCTGGGTCAGGTGGAGAATGCTGGGTCAGGTGGAGAATGCTGGGTCAGGTGGAGAATGTTGGGTCAGGTGGAGAATGCTGGGTCAGGTGGAGAATGTTGGGTCAGGTGGAGAATGTTGGGTCAGGTGGAGAATGCTGGGTCAGGTGGAGAATGTTGGGTCAGGTGGAGAATGCTGGGTCAGGTGGAGAATGTTGGGTCAGGTGGAGAATGCTGGGTCAGGTGGAGAATGTTGGGTCAGGTGGAGAATGTTGGGTCAGGTGGAGAATGCTGGGTCAGGTGGAGAATGCTGGGTCAGGTGGAGAATGTTGGGTCAGGTGGAGAATGTTGGGTCAGGTGGAGAATGCTGGGTCAGGTGGAGAATGCTGGGTCAGGTGGAGAATGTTGGGTCAGGTGGAGAATGTTGGGTCAGGTGTAGAATGTTGGGTCAGATGGAGAATGTTGGGTCAGGTGTAGAATGTTGGGTCAGATGGAGAATGTTGGGTCAGGTGTAGAATGTTGGGTCAGGTGTAGAATGTTGGGTCAGGTGTAGAATGTTGGGTCAGATGGAGAATGTTGGGTCAGGTGTAGAATGTTGGGTCAGGTGTAGAATGTTGGGTCAGGTGTAGAATGTTGGGTCAGGTGGAGAATGTTGGGTCAGGTGGAGAATGTTGGGTCAGGTGGAGAATGCTGGGTCAGGTGGAGAATGTTGGGTCAGGTGGAGAATGTTGGGTCAGGTGGAGAATGTTGGGTCAGGTGGAGAATGCTGGGTCAGGTGGAGAATGCTGGGTCAGGTGGAGAATGTTGGGTCAGGTGGAGAATGCTGGGTCAGGTGGAGAATGTTGGGTCAGGTGGAGAATGTTGGGTCAGGTGTAGAATGTTGGGTCAGGTGTAGAATGTTGGGTCAGGTGTAGAATGTTGGGTCAGGTGTAGAATGTTGGGTCAGGTGTAGAATGTTGGGTCAGATGGAGAATGCTGGGTCAGGTGGAGAATGCTGGGTCAGGTGGAGAATGTTGGGTCAGGTGGAGAATGTTGGGTCAGGTGGAGAATGGTGGGTCAGGTGGAGAATGCTGGGTCAGGTGGAGAATGCTGGGTCAGGTGGAGAATGCTGGGTCAGGTGGAGAATGTTGGGTCAGGTGGAGAATGTTGGGTCAGGTGGAGAATGCTGGGTCAGGTGGAGAATGCTGGGTCAGGTGGAGAATGTTGGGTCAGGTGGAGAATGTTGGGTCAGGTGGAGAATGCTGGGTCAGGTGGAGAATGCTGGGTCAGGTGGAGAATGTTGGGTCAGGTGGAGAATGTTGGGTCAGGTGGAGAATGTTGGGTCAGGTGGAGAATGTTGGGTCAGGTGGAGAATGTTGGGTCAGGTGGAGAATGTTGGGTCATGTGGAGAATGTTGGGTCAGGTGGAGAATGCTGGGTCAGTTGGAGAATGCTGGGTCAGGTGGAGAATCCTGGGTCACGTGGAGAATGCTGGGTCAGGTGGAGAATGTTGGGTCAGGTGGAGAATGTTGGGTCAGGTGGAAAATGTTGGG
Organism: Cherax quadricarinatus; assembly: GCF_038502225.1. Taxonomy (NCBI): domain Eukaryota; kingdom Metazoa; phylum Arthropoda; class Malacostraca; order Decapoda; family Parastacidae; genus Cherax; species Cherax quadricarinatus. Next base: position 10,883,991 of record NC_091382.1, read on the forward strand.
TCAGGTGGAGAATGCTGGGTCAGGTGGAGAATGTTGGGTCAGGTGGAGAATGTTGGGTCAGGTGGAGAATGTTGGGTCAGGTGGAGAATGTTGGTATTTTATACCATTTATTTCCAGGCTACTTATGTATAGATCAGGATATCTATGAAATGAAACGTTTTGTCACGAGTAGCGAAACGTTTCCCCATAATATCCTTGAGTACACACAAGTGGAACGTTTCCACAGTTCGCCGATATCACCGAGTCATTTAAACCAATTCGGTATATACTTCCATAAGGTAGCCTAGGAAAGTTATGAACCAGTACTTCGTTGGTGTCCAGTTGATGTTGACAACTTTTCCAGTGCACTACAATACCTCTAGAATACCGCAACAATACCTCTAGAATACCGCAACAATACCTCTAGAATACCGCAACAATACCTCTAGAATACCGCAACAATACCTCTAGAATACCACAACAATATCTCTAGAATACCACAACAATACCTCTAGAATACCGCAACAATACCTCTAGAATACCGCAACAATACCTCTAGAATACCGCAACAATACCTCTACAATACCGCAACAATACCTCTACAATACCGCAACAATACCTCTACAATACCGCAACAATACCTCTAGAATACCGCAACAATACCTCGACAATACCGCAACAATACCTCGACAATACCGCAACAATACCTCGACAATACCGCAACAATACCTCGACAATACCGCAACAATACCTCGACAATACCGTAACAATACCTCGATAATACCCCAACAATACCTCGACAATACCGCAACAATACCTCGACAATACCGCAACAATACCTCGACAATACCGCAACAATACCGCGACAATACCTCGACAATACCGCAACAATACCTCGACAATACCGCAACAATACCTCGACAATACCGCAACAATACCTCGACAATACCGCAATACCGCAACAATACCGCAACAATACCTCGACAATACCGCAGCAATACCTCGACAATACCGCAGCAATACCTCGACAATACCGCAGCAATACCTCGACAATACCGCAACAATACCTCGACAATACCGCAACAATACCGCAACAATACCTCGACAATACCGCAACAATACCGCAACAATACCTCGACAATACCTCGACAATACCGCAATACCGCAACAATACCGCAAAATACCTCGACAATACCGCAACAATACCTCGACAATACCGCAATACCGCAACAATACCTCGACAATACCGCAACAATACCGCAACAATACCGCAACAATACCTCGACAATACCGCAGCAATACCTCGACAATACCGCAGCAATACCTCGACAATACCGCAACAATACCTCGACAATACCGCAACAATACCGCAACAATACCTCGACAATACCGCAACAATACCGCAACAATACCTCGACAATACCGCAACAATACCGCAACAATACCGCAACAATACCTCGACAATACCGCAACAATACCTCGACAATACCGCAATACCGCAACAATACCGCAACAATACCTCGACAATACCGCAACAATACCGCAACAATACCGCAACAATAACTCGACAATACCGCAGCAATACCTCGACAATACCGCAGCAATACCTCGACAATACCGCAACAATACCGCAACAATACCGCAACAATACCGCAACAATACCTCGACAATACCGCAATACCGCAACAATACCTCGACAATACCCTAACAATACCTCGACAATACCGCAATACCGCAACAATACCGCAACAATACCTCGACAATACCGCAACAATACCGCAATACCGCAACAATACCGCAATACCTCGACAATACCGCAACAATACCGCAACAATACCTCGACAATACCTCGACAATACCGCAATACCGCAACAATACCTCGACAATACCCTAACAATACCTCGACAATACCGCAATACCGCAACAATACCGCAACAATACCTCGACAATACCGCAACAATACCTCGACAATACCGCAACAATACCTCGACAATACCGCAACAATACCTCGACAATACCGCAACAATACCTCGACAATACCGCAACAATACCGCAACAATACCGCTGCCTCTCTCTGTGCGCCTCTTACTATCGCTATTTTGTTTTGTCATGTGGAATGCAAAATAGTTAAAACAGGAGCGGATGGGACAATTATTTCCGTGACACGCACGATTTTAAACCAACGTCACTTAAGCTTGCATGTTACAGCTCTGGTTTATGAGGTTTTTAGAACTGCGTCACAAGCTCTGGTTTATGAGGTTTTAAAAGTGTCACAAGCTCTGGTTCATAAGGTTTTAAAATAGCGTCACAAGCTCTGCATTAAGAGGTTTTAAAACAACGTCACAAGTTTTGGTTTAAGAGGTTTAAAAACAGCGTCACATATAGAAAAAGTTCTGATTTATGAGGTTTCGCTCAGGACTGAATATTTTAAAGCTTGTTAAAGTTTAGTTTTGAGCGAAACTTTGTTCATAACAGAAATTTGCTCTAAATTATTTGTTTTATACCACTTGTTGGTTTGTAGCCTCGGTCCCCTCAAGGAAGGTTCCTTGATGTTGGTGAGGGGCTCTTGATTTAGGGAATTGGATCTGTGCTCCAGTTCCCCGAATTAAGCCTGAATGCCTTCCACATCCCCCCCCCAGGCGCTGTATAATCCTCCGGGTTTAGCGTTTCCCCCTTGATTATAATAATAATGTAGCCTCGGTCACCCTGACTGATGGTTCACAAAGTCACTATCAAGACTGATAGTCTGAACATAGAGTCGAGGGACTGATTACTCCTTACCCCTCTCTGCTTTGTATTGGACTGATGAAGCCACTGTGTGACGAAACGTTTCCTTAATAAAGATTCCCATATGTTGCATAAGTGTCTCAATCTTTATCTTGGGATCTTGATACAGGGAAGTCTTGCGTAACCTACATATATGACCTACTGACACTAGTGGATTTGTCCAATGGTGACTCCGCTTCCTGCTTCTACTCACCTGACTGCAGTATATAAGCCACTTCTCCGAGCATATGCTCTACTTTTCTCAAGATTGATGGACTGAACACAGACTCCAGGCTGAGGAACTGATTACCTCATACTACTACTCATCTTCCACGACGGTCTGGAGTTTTGAGACTCTCTGACCGTGGGTTCAATCCCGGCCGGGGTATGGTTTGTTTGCAATCGTGTCATTACGATTTCGTGAGTCAAGTTAAGATTCCCAAATGATGTACAAGTGTCTCATTATTCAACTTGTAATGGTTTAAAAACTGACATCACAAACTAAGTTATTTAAAATATTCAGCGAAGAATTTACTAACCAACTGAGGTCACCAATAGCCACATTTTTCTACCCAGACCTCAAAAAGAATAATTTGGTCTTTGAGGCACTGGTTATAAATTGTATGAGCATTATACTCTGTAATTCAGGCTACTGTACAATGTCATTAATGTTTTAAACACTAGTGACCTGGATGATAATTCCGGCGCGCTGGGTTCCGTGACAACGGTTAGAAGACACCGATTGTTATCAGTACTAAGCGCTAAACCCACAAAGGCCATACAGCTAGAAGACAGTGAAGGCAGAGAATATCAGTTATAGCAAATTACATTACATCATGGGTAATAATAAATATAATTATGGCACGGTAAAAAAATATACCAGAACACTGGTGCTGAGGAAGTCAGTCCCACAACCCAGTAATAGATTCAGATTAGATTTTGCCATCGAAGTGGCTAGTTTACTGTGCACCCCATCATATCCTTCCTGTGGACGATAGCACAAGAACATATGGATACACAAAAGACCTAGGAACTAGGCCTAAAAGGATTAACAGAAGTATATTTGGATTTATATCTACAATTCACTAATTTGTTAAAAGCAAATTAGGAAATTTACTTAGTATATCTGGCATCTTATTTTCATTAATAAGATGTCTTGACATGTCACATAGGTTATTATACTGTATCTATATTCTTCTATAAGTGGACAATTAAGCACATAGTGTTGTGATGAATGGTTTGAAAAACCGACAAGTTGAAGATTGAGACACTTATGCAGCATATGCGAAACGTTTCCTGAATAAAGATTCCCATATGCTGCATAAGTGTCTCAATCTTCAAGCACATAGTGTTCAAGACAGTGACCAAATGCCCGACCACATAATTTGCATTTGGCTTGATCATCATCTGTGTGTCTCCCAAATTGCCAGAAGTACTTGTAACCAAGCCTAAGCCTGGCCACTACAACATCAGTCAGTAATTGGAACCAAGCCTAAGCCTGGCCACTACAACATCAGTCAGTAATTGGAACCAAGCCTAAGCCTGGCCACTACAACATCAGTAAGTAATTGTAACCAAGCCTAAGCCTGGCCACTACAACATCAGTCAGTACTTGTAACCAAGACTAAGCCTGGCCACTACAACATCAGTCAGTGATTGGAACCAAGCCTAAGCCTGGCCACAACATCAGTCAGTACTTGTAACCAAGCCTAAGCCTGGCCACTACAACATAAGTCAGTACTTGTAACCAAACCTAAGCCTGGCCACTACAACATCAGTAAGTAATTGTAACCAAGCCTAAGCCTGGCCACAACATCAGTCAGTACTTGTAACCAAGCCTAAGCCTGTCCACTACAACATCAGTCAGTACTTGTAACCAAGCCTAAGCCTGGCCACTACAACATCAGTCAGTACTTGTAACCAAGCCTAAGCCTGGCCACTACAACATCAGTCAGTACTTGTAACCAAGCCTAAGCCTGGCCACTACAACATCAGTCAGTACTTGTAAACAAGCCTAAGCCTGGCCACTACAACATCAGTCAGTAATTGTAACCAAGCCTAAGCCTGGCCACTACAACATCAGTCAGTGTTCACATTGCAAGTTGCTCAATAAACATACTTATCTACGTTCATGTTATCATAGTGGGTTATAGATCTACTCAGGCTTCTAATTGCATTCCTATAACATTCATTTTCATTATTAACATCTCTCGTAATATTATTCCTAATGCTAGACACAGATACACCAGAGTTATATTCTACATTCTCCTTCAGGGTAATCATCTTGTCTAACATATCAACTTTACCATGATGGGAACAATAGACGATCTGTCGCCCAACAGAAACTTGATCACATTAACGGTGTCTCAGACTAAGGGATTGACCACAACCTATCAAGGCTGGGGAACTGAAGTTATCGTACTGCCTCTCCACTTTCTCCAATTTCTTAAGGTTTATAATCACTTCTGTGGTCGACTGAATAAGCTGGAGAAGTTTGAAGTAATCAGTCCCTCAGCCTAGAGAGAGAGAGAGAGAGAGAGAGAGAGAGAGAGAGAGAGAGAGAGAGAGAGAGAGAGAGAGTGTGAGTGAGTGAGTGTGTGTGTGTGTGTGTGTGTGTGTGTGTGTGTGTGTGTGTGTGTGTGTGTGTGTGTGTGTGTGTGTGTGTGTGTGTGTGTGTGTGTGTATATATATATATATATATATATATATATATATATATATATATATATATATATATATATATATAATGATAATACAGTAAAAATCCCTGATTTTCGTTCTGCAGATTATAATGGACTTAGGGAACATCTGTCTAATCTTGATTGGGGTTATCTAGCTAATGATTTTATTGACGATAATCATACTTATGAATATGAAGGGATCTGCTTTTATGATTGTTTTCTTAATAATGTACACAGTGCCCAGAGTATATACATTCCCCAGAGAGAATTTAGGTCTAATAATAACGATCCCAAATGGGTTAACAGGAGGCTAAAGCATCTATTAGGGGAGAAAAGGGGAATTTATAGGCGCATCAGAAGAGGAGAGGTTAACCTTACTGACCAATATGTTCAGCTTAAAAGAGAAGTAAAAAGGGCGATTAGAAAGGCTAAACGTGACTATGAAATTAGAGTTGCTAATGAATCAAAGACTAATCCAAAGGGGTTCTTTCAAGTGTATAGGACGAAGGTGAAGGAAAAAGTAGGACCTCTGAAATCTGGGAATGGACAGCTGACGGATAATGAACTGGAAATGTGTTCCTTATTTAATGACTATTTTTTGTCAGTTTTTACACAGGAAGATGTAAATGAGATTCCAGTAATTAACAATTATTTAGTTCCTGATGAATTTAAGTTAACTAATATTACTGTCACGAGGGACATGGTTATTAAACAGATAGACAAACTGAAACAAAATAAGTCCCCGGGACCCGATGAGTTGTTTTCAAGGGTACTTAAGGAATGTGTACGAAAGGTATATAATACCGACAAGATGAGAGTAAGACACATGTGCAACATCTGGGTATCTTTATTGTAGACGTTTCGCCATCCAGTGGCTTTATCAATACAAATTCCAGGACATAACTTGAAGACAGTAGTTATGTCCTGGAATTTGTATTGATAAAGCCACTGGATGGCGAAACGTCTACAATAAAGATACCCAGATGTTGCACTTGTGTCTTACTCTCATCTTGTCGGTATTATATACCTTTCGTACACAACTTGTCAGACACTGCAACATCATGGAATCTTAATTCTGAGGACATGAACATAACCTTCATAACTACGACAACTACTACTACAACTAACCCATCTCTTTGGGAAGGACCTACTTCCACTGGGGAATCCCGCCCACCAGTGAATTTGCCCTCGTCTGCTTCACCTGACGTTACTATATAAGCGCCAGGATTCTTTCTTCTGCTTCAGAATCTCCACGACTATGGTGCTGTTCGCACCTACTCCTAGGTTGAGGGACTGATTACCTCATCTTCTGTACATAGTTCTACTGTCTTCAAGTTATGTCCTGGAATTTGTATTGATAAAGCCACTGGATGGCGAAACGTCTACAATAAAGATACCCAGATGTTGCACATGTGTCTTACTCGTACTTAAGGAATGCAAGATGGAGCTTAGTCAGCCATTAACGAGTGTATTCAATGCGTCCATCCTTACCAGTGTTGTGCCAGAGTTGTGGAAGATGGCTAATGTGGTTCCTATATTCAAATCAGGGGATAAGTCCACTCCTTCAAATTACCGTCCAATAAGCCTGACATCTATAGTGGGCAAGTTATTAGAATCAATTATAGCTGACATTATCAGAAGTCACCTTGAAGAGCATAACTTAATAAATGAATCTCAGCATGGATTCACGAGAGGTCGTTCCTGCCTGACAAACTTACTGACGTTCTTCAATAGAACATTTGAGGCAGTTGACAGTGATAAGGAATATGATATTGTTTATTTGGATTTCAGTAAAGCCTTCGACAGAGTACCTCACAAGAGACTCTTAAGAAAAGTGGCAGCTCATGGTATAGGAGGTAAAGTTCTAGCATGGATTGAGGCATGGCTTACCAATAGAAAGCAGAGAGTTACCATTAATGGAGTGAAATCTGAATGGGGATTAGTCACTAGTGGCGTTCCACAAGGATCAGTTTTAGGGCCTCTCCTATTCATAATTTACATTAATGACCTTGATGAAGGGATTACTAGTGACATGAGTAAGTTTGCTGATGATACAAAGATAGGCCGTATAATTCACTCTGAGGAGGATATCAATGAACTCCAGGACGATTTAAACAAATTAATGTCTTGGTCTGAAAAATGGCAGATGAAGTTTAATGTGGATAAGTGTAAGGTACTTGCCCTTGGTAATGAAAATAACCCTCGAAGCTATAATCTAGGTGAAGTAGAGCTTGGTCATACAGAATGTGAAAAAGACTTGGGAGTCATGGTAAGCAGAAATCTAAAGCCAAGACAGCAGTGCCTTAGTGTGCGCAACAAGGCCAACAGATTACTTGGATTTATCTCAAGAAGTATAAGTAACAGAAGTCCAAAAGTTATTTTACAGCTCTATACATCACTAGTGAGGCCTCATTTAGATTATGCTGCTCAGTTTTGGTCCCCTTACTACAGGATGGACATAGACTCATTAGAGAACATGCAGAGAAGAATGACTAAAATGATTTACTGTGTAAGGAACCTCCCGTATGAAGATAGACTTAAAGCCTTAAATCTCCACTCTCTGGAGAGGCGTAGAATGAGGGGAGATATCATTGAAGTGTATAAGTGGATGACGGGCATAAACAAGGGAGACATTAATAAAGTACTGAGGGTGTCGAACCAGGTAAGAACCAGGAATAATGGATTTAAGTTGGATAAATTTAGATTTAGAAAGGACATAGGTAAGTACTGGTTTTCTAACAGAGTTGTAGATGCGTGGAACAGTCTTCCCAATGGGGTGATAGAGGCTAGGACCTTGGGTAGCTTTAAGAAGAGGCTGGACAAATATATGAGTGGGAGGGGCTGGGTTTGATTGGTGTCAAGGGGTACGGGAGTTATTTCTTGAGTAGCTTTAGGTAGATGTCGTTTTGATAAGGACCTGCCTCGTATGGGCCAGTAGGCCTTCTGCAGTGTTCCTACATTCTTATGTTCTTATATCGTGCCGAATATGTAAAACTTGCGATCTTGGCTTAAATAACAACGCTCATCTTGCCATATAAGACAAGTTAAAATTTGTGTATGCAATAATTTCGCCCAAATCATTCTGAATCTAACGAAAAAAATATATTTCACTGTGTTTGTTTAGTATTAAATTACTGTAAACAAATCTAAAATATATTTAGTTGGGTTAGGCTAAAATAAATTGTTCTTGTTATAATAAGGTTAGGTAAGTTTTCTAAGATTCTTTTGGTGCAAAATTAAAAAATTGCACACTAACATTACTGAAAAAAATATATCTTTAAACGTATAAGAGAAAATTTTAGAAAGGACTTAATTTTAAATGAGTTCTTGCTAATTGACCAGTTTTACATATTCGGCACGACATATATATATATATTTATATATATATATATATATATATATATATATATATATATATATATATATATATATATTTTATGGAGAAGTTCTGTTCCAAAGCTGAGGGACTGACAACCTCAAATCCACGACTTCAAGGGTGATGGACTGATTACATCGTCTTCACGTATCTACTGCTCCTGCCTACTTTCTGTACTCGACTGAAGAAGCCTACTGTGTAGGCGAAACGTTTCGGAATAAAGTTACCTAAATGTTCGCTGTGTGTCTTACCTACCAACCAGGTTCTTTACGGTCACCTGACTGGCCTACAAGACCATCCTTGAACATTAAAATGGTATAAAATACCGACAGATTGTTAGGTAAGACACATATGCAACAGTTAGGTATCTTTATTTCGAAACGGTCGGTATTTTATACCATTTTAATGTTCGTTTCGAAATAAAGATACCTAACTGTTGCATATGTGTCTTACCTAACAAGACCATCCTTCCTGACCAGGAGGGAAGCTGCTGCACGCCCACCATTGTCAACGTTTACTACCATGACCACGCCCCATGGGGTAATAATTTCCGAAAGGGGGCCTTACTGGCATGCCCTTTCCAATAGTTAAGAGAGCTGGTCTGGGACCAGACCGCGGGGGCGTTGACCCCCAGAAACATCTTATAGGTATCCTTCAGACCTCCATGGGATACTAGCTCAAAGAGATAGCCATACATATCCTATGAAGGGATCCTTATTCATGGAATTGATCTTGTCCTTCCCTTCCTTGAATCGAACAGTCTCCGATTCCAACAGGTGTTTTACCACTCCCTACGAGTTTAGCGCTTACAAATACAGTAAAAATAATGCATTAAGAGTGCCTACAAAACTCGTAATGCCTGACCCTCTGTACAAAGATATTTTTCAGTACTTGAGATTAAAATATTCTCTCTATACATATCTACTGGGAAAAAAATCACGATTTATTTGAAATTTGTATATATTTAGTGACAAAACTCAGAAGGTTGAAGAGGGGCTGAGGTGGTTTGGTCATCTGGAGAAAATGGCACAAAGTAGAATGACTTGGAGAGTGTATAAATCTGTAGGGGAAGGAAGGCGGGGTAGCGGTCGTCCCCGAAAACATTGGAGGGAGGGGGTAAAGGACGGTTTGCGGACGAGAGGCTTGGACTTCCAGCAAGTATGCATAAGCATGTTAGATAGGAGTGAATGGAGACAAATGGTTTCTGGGACCTGATGAACTGTTGGAGTGTGAGCAGGGAGCAACTGTGACAACTCCCACTTTGTGTTAGATTCTTTTAATCTCACACCTCTTGCCAACACCCGAGCATTCACTTCTCTTACAACCTCATATATATTGAACAACCATGGTAACATCACATATCCTTGTCTAAGTCCTACTTTTACTGGGAAATTATCTCCCTCTCTCCTACATACTCTAACCTGAGCCTCATTATCCTCGTAAAACTCTTCACTGCTTTCAGTAACCTACCTCCTACATCATACACCTGCAACATCTGCCACATTGCCCCCCTATCCACCCTGTCATACGCCTTTTCCAAATCCATGAATGCCACAAAAACCTCTTTACCCTTATGCTGTTCACCTATATGTTTACAGTGAAACACCTGGTCTACACACCCCCTACCCATCCTAAAGCCTCCTTGTTCATCTGTTATCCTACTATCTTACTTTCAATAACAATTCTACCATACACTTTACCAGGTATACTCAACAGACGTATTCCCCTATAATTTTTACACTCTTTTGTCCCCTTTGCCTTTATACAAAGGAACTATGCATGCTCTCTGCCAATCCCTAGGTACCTTACCCTCTTCCATACATTTATTAAATAATAGCACCAACCACTCCAAAACTATATCCCCACCTGCTTTTAACATTTCTATCTTTATCCCATCAATCCCAGATGCCTTACCCTCTTTCATTCTACCCACTGCCTCACGAACTTCCCCCACACTCACAACTGGCTCTTCCTCACTCCTACAAGATGTTATTCCTCCTTGCCCTATACACGAAATCACAGCTTCCATATCTTCAACATTTAACAATTCTTTCCAATACCTCTAACTCTCCACTGAATAACTCTCTTCTCATATTTTTAACTATCAAACCCATTCGTTTCCTACAGAGGCGTCGTAAGGGAAGGGCGGGCCGCCCCAGGTGACACCATTTAGGAGGTGGCACCATAGAGCCTCTAAAGAAGGTAACGCTAATGACCAAAACAGCGCTGCACCAACATAAGAAAAGAATCCTTCGTTTCTATATAGCCTATTATATATTAACAAACTAAAAATAAGCCTATGTAGGGAAAAATCATTGATTTTAATGATGTGATAGATGATTTTGCAAGATTGAAGACAAGGAAATGTAAGATCAGATTCACTGAGATGTTACCTGTCCTCAAGGTCAAATGTAAGATCAGAGTCACTGAGATGTTACCTGTACTCAAGGTACAATGTAAGATCAGAGTCACTGAGATGTTACCTGTACTCAAGGTACAATGTAAGATCAGAGTCACTGAGATGTTACCTGTACTCAAGGTACAATGTAAGATCAGAGTCACTGAGATGTTACCTGTCCTCAAGGTCAAATGTAAGATCAGATTCACTGAGATGTTACCTGTACTCAAGGTCAAATGTAAGATCAGATTCACTGAGATGTTACCTGTACTCAAGGTCAAATGTAAGATCAGATTCACTGAGATGTTACCTGTACTCAAGGTCAAATGTAAGATCAGATTCACTGAGATGTTACCTGTACTCAAGGTCAAATGTAAGATCAGATTCACTGAGATGTTACCTGTACTCAAGGTCAAATGTAAGATCAGATTCACTGAGATGTTACCTGCACTCAAGGTCAAATGTAAGATCAGATTCACTGAGATGTTACCTGCACTCAAGGTCAAATGTAAGATCAGATTCACTGAGATGTTACCTGTCCTCAAGGTCAAATGTAAGATCAGATTCACTGAGATGTTACCTGTACTCAAGGTCAAATGTAAGATCAGATTCACTGAGATGTTACCTGCACTCAAGGTCAAATGTAAGATCAGATTCACTGAGATGTTACCTGCACTCAAGGTCAAATGTAAGATCAGATTCACTGAGATGTTACCTGCACTCAAGGTCAAATGTAAGATCAGATTCACTGAGATGTTACCTGCACTCAAGGTCAAATGTAAGATCAAATTCACTGAGATGTTACCTGCACTCAAGGTCAAATGTAAGATCAGATTCACTGAGATGTTACCTGTCCTCAAGGTCAAATGTAAGATCAGATTCACTGAGATGTTACCTGCACTCAAGGTCAAATGTAAGATCAGATTCACTGAGATGTTACCTGTCCTCAAGGTCAAATGTAAGATCAGATTCACTGCACTCAAGGTCAAATGTAAGATCAGATTCACTGAGATGTTACCTGCACTCAAGGTCAAATGTAAGATCAGATTCACTGAGATGTTACCTGTCCTCAAGGTCAAATGTAAGATCAGATTCACTGAGATGTTACCTGTACTCAAGGTCAAATGTAAGATCAGATTCACTGAGATGTTACCTGTCCTCAAGGTCAAATGTAAGATCAGATTCTGTCAGATGTAAGATCAGATTCACTGAGATGTTACCTGCACTCAAGGTCAAATGTAAGATCAGATTCTGAGATGTTACCTGCACTCAAGGTCAAATGTAAGATCAGATTCACTGAGATGTTACCTGTCCTCAAGGTCAAATGTAAGATCAGATTCACTGAGATGTTACCTGCACTCAAGGTCAAATGTAAGATCAGATTCACTGAGATGTTACCTGTCCTCAAGGTCAAATGTAAGATCAGATTCACTGAGATGTTACCTGCACTCAAGGTCAAATCGAACCTAAGTATTTCTCTGATATTCCAATGTTTTTCTATATTTTTCAAGATTTTTTTTTGATTATTTTGTTTTTTGCATTGTTGACGATGAATAAATGTAGGATCTGTTGGCTGTACTCAAAGTGGTATTTGAGTTTGTTTCCTCATAACTGGAGTTTACCAACCCTCCCCATCCCCCTGCCTTTGAATTTCATGAGGGTGACACCAGAGATTCCGCCCCGGGTGACACCAGCTCTAGCGACGTCTCTGTTTCCTAGGCTCCTCAACTTATTAATCTCAGTCCAAAACTTTCTTATTTTCAGCAAAATTTGTTAAAATCTCACCCACTCATTTGCTCTCTTTTTACACTGCATCACCACTCTCTTAACCTCTCTTTATCTCTCCATATACTCTTCCCTCCTTGCATCACTTCTACTTTGTAAAAATCTCTCATATGCTAACTTCTTCTCTCTTACTAATCTCTTTACATCATCATTCTACCAATCGCTCTTCTTCCCTCTCGCACCCACTTTCCTGTAACCACAAACCTCTGCTGAACACTCTAACACTACTTTCTTAAACCTACCCCATACATCATCAACCCCACTGCCTATGCTCTCACTAGTCCATCTATCCAGTAATAGCAGGAGAGTACAAAGAGGGTGGAGAGTACCAGGGGGTGGCAGGAGAGAAGCAGGATACTACTAGGGGGGTGGCAGGAGTGTACCAGGGGCGGTAGTAGAAGACTACCAGGGGGGTGCCAGGAAAAAACAGGAGGGTGGCAGGATAGTACCAGGAGGGTGGAAGGAGAGTACCAGTGGGGTGCCAGGAGAGCACCAGGGGGGAGTGCCAGGAGAGTAGCAGGGGGCGTGTCATGAGACTAGCAGAAGGGCTGGCAGGAGACTCGCACAGGGGGTGGCGGGAGGGTGAAAGAGTACCAGGGGGGTGGCAGGACAGTAGCAGGGGGGTGGTAGGAGAGTACCAGAAGGAGTGGCAGAAGAATAGCAGGGGTGGCAAGAGTACGAGGGGGGGGGTTCCAGGAGAGTGCCAGGAGGGGTGGCAGTAGAGTAGCAGGTAGTGGCAGAAGAGTACCAATGGGGTGGCAGGAAAGTAGCAAGAAGGTGGCAGGAGAATACCAGAGATGGGTGACAGGAGAGTACCAGGGGGTGTGACAGGAGAGTAGCAGGAGGGTGAAAGGAGAGACCCAGGGGTGTGGCAGGACAGTAGCAGGGAGGAGGCAGGAGAGTGCCAGGAGGGGTGGCAGAAGAATAGCAAGGATGGCAGGAGAATACCAGGGGAGTTCCAGGAGAGTTCCAGGAGGGGTGGCAGTAGAGTAGCAGGGGGTGGCAGGAGTAGCACAGGGGTGGTTAGAGAATAGCAGGGGTGTGGCAGGAGAGCACCAGGGGGGTGGCAGGACTGTAACAAGGGGGTGGTAGGAGAGTACCAGGAGGGGTGGCAGAAGAATAGCAGAGGTGGCAGGAGAGTACCAGGGGGGGTTCCAGGAGAGTGCCAGGAGGGGTAGCAGTAGAGTAGCAGGGGGTGGCAGGAGTTGCAGGGGGGGGTGGCAGGAGAGTACCAGGGGGGGTAGCAATAGAGAATCAAGGGGGTGGCAGGAGAGTACCAGGAGGGGTGGCAGAAGAATAGCAGGGGTGGCAGGAGAGTACCAGGGGGGTAGCAATAGAGTATCAAGGGGGTGGCAGGAGAGTACCAGGAGGGGTGGCAGAAGAATAGCAGGGGTGGCAGGAGAGTACTAGGGGGTGCCAGGAGAGTGCCAGGAGGGGTGGCTTTAGAGTAGCAGGGGGTGGCAGGAGAGTACCAGAGGGGTGGCAGGAGGGTGGCAGGAGAGCACCAGGGGCATGGCAGGAGAATGGAAGATGGGTGACAGGAGAGTAGCAGGAGGGTAGCAGGAGAGTAGCAGGGGTGGCATGAGAATAGCAGGGGGTTTGAAGGAGGGTGGCAGGAGAGTAGCAGGGGGTGGCAGGAGGGTAGCAGGGGGTGGCAGGAGAGTAGCAGGGGGTAGCAGGAGGGTAGCAGGGGTTGGCAGGAGAGTAGCAGGGGGTAGCAGGAGAGTAACAGAGGGGGGGGGGTTGCAGGAGAGCAGCAGGGTGGCACGAGTGTGTCAGGGAGTGGCAATGGAGTAGCAGAGGGTTGAGAAGAGAGTAGCAGGGGGTAGCAGGAGGGTAGCAGGGGTTGGCAGGAGAGTAGCAGGGGGTAGCAGGAGGGTAGCAGGGGGTGGCAGGAGAGTAGCAGAGCATTGGGAAGGGAGTAGCAGGGGTGGCAGTTGTAGCAGCGGGGTTGGGAGTAGAATGGCAAGGGGGTGGCAGGAGAGTAGCAGTGGGTGGCAAGAGAGTACCAGGAGGGTAACAGTGGGTGGCAAGAGAGTACCAGGAGGGTAGCAGGGGAGTGGCAAGAGAGTAGCAGGGAGTGGCAAGAGTGCCAAGAGAGTAGCAGGGGGTGGCAGGAGAGTAGCAGTGGGTGGCAAGAGAGTACCAGGAGGGTAGCAGGGGAGTGGCAGGGGGTTGCAGGAGAGTAGCAGGGGCTTGGGAGGAGAGTAGCAGATGGGTGGCAGAAAAGTAGCAGGGGGTGGCAAAAGGGTAGCAAGGGGGTGGCAGGAGAGTATCAGGGGGTGGCAGAAAAGTAGCAGGGGAGTGGCAGGAGAGTATCAGGGGGTGGCAGGAGGGTAACAGGGTGGCAGGAGAGTATCAGGGGGTGGCAAGAGAGTAGCAAGGGATGGCAAGAGAGTAGCAGGGGGTTGGGAGGATAGTAGCAAGGGATGACAGGAGAGTGGCAGGGGATGACAGGAGAGTGGCAGGGGATGACAGGAGAGTGGCAGGGGGTGGCAGGAGACTAGCAGGGGGTGGCAGGAGAGTAGCAGGGGGTGGCAGGAGGGTAACAGGGTGCCAGGAGAGTAGCAAAGGGGTGGCAGGATAGTAGCAAGGGGGTGGCAGGAGAGTAGCAGGGGGTTGGGAGGATAGTAGCAGTGGGTTGACAGGGGAGTAGCAGTGGGTGGCAAGAGAGTACCAGGAGGGTAGCAGGGGGGTGGCAGGAGAGTAGCAGTGGGTTGACAGGGGAGTAGCAGTGGGTGGCAAGAGAGTACCAGGAGGGTAGCAGGAGGGTGGCAGGAGAGTAGCAGGGGGTGGCAGGATAGTAGCAGTGGGTTGACAGGGGAGTAGCAGTGGGTGGCAAGAGAGTACCAGGAGGGTAGCAGGGGGGTGGCAGGAGAGTAGCAAAGAGGTGGCAGGATAGTAGCAGTGGGTTGACAGGGGAGTAGCAGTGGGTGGCAAGAGAGTACCAGGAGGGTAGCAGGGGTTGGCAGGAGAGTAGCAGTGGGTTGACAGGGGAATAGCAGTGGGTGGTAAGAGAGTACCAGGAGGGTAGCAGCGGGTGGCAGGAGAGTAGCAGTGGGTTGACAGGGGAGTAGCAGTGGGTGGCAAGAGAGTACCAGGAGGGTAGCAGGGGGTGGCAGTAGAGTAGCAGTGGGTTGACAGGGGAGTAGCAGTGGGTGGCAAAAGAGTACCAGGAGGGTGGCAGAAGAGTAGCAGGGGGCTGGGAGGAGAGTAGCAGGGGGTGGCAGACGAGTAGCAGGGGGTGGCAGGAGAGTAGCAAGGGGGTGGCAGGAGAGTAGCAAGGGGGTGGCAGGAGAGTACCAGGGGGTTGGGAGGATAGTAGCATGCGGGTGGCAGAAAAGTAGCAGGGGATGACAGGAGGGTAACAGGGTGGCAGGAGAGTAGCAGAGGGTTGGGAGGAGAGTAGCAAGAGGTTAAGATAAGATAAGATAAGATTTCGTTCGGATTTTTAACCCCGGAGGGTTAGCCACCCAGGATAACCCAAGAAAGTCAGTGCGTCATCGAGGACTGTCTAACTTATTTCCATTGTGGTCCTCAATCTTGTCCCCCAGGATGCGACCCACACCAGTCGACTAACACCCAGGTACCTATTTGCTGCTAGGTGAACAGGACAACAGGTGTAAGGAAACGTGTCGAAATGTTTCCACCCGCCGGGAATCGAACCCGGGCCCTCCGTGTGTGAAGCGGGAGCTTTAGCCACCAGGTCACTGGGCCACCAGAAGAGTAGCAGGGGGTGGCACGAGAGTAGCAGGGGGGTGGCAGAAATTAGCAAGGGAGTGACAGGAGAGTAGCAAGTGGGTGGCAGGAGAGTAGCAGGGGATGGCGGGAGTTTAGCAGGGGGTTGGGAGGAGAGTAACAGGAGGGTGGCAGGAGAGTAGCAGGGGGTGGCAGGAAGGTAACAGGTGGGTGGCAGGAGAGAAGCAGGGGGTGGCAGGAGAGTAGCACTGGGGTGGCAAGAGAGTAGCACTGGGGTGGCAAGAGAGTAGCACTGGGGTGGCAGGAGAGTAGCACTGGGGTGGCAAGAGAGTAGCACTGGGGTGGCAAGAGAGTAGCACTGGGGTGGCAAGAGAGTAGCACTGGGGTGGCAAGAGAGTAGCACTGGGGTGGCAAGAGAGTAGCACTGGGGTGGCAAGAGAGTAGCACTGGGGTGGCAAGAGAGTAGCACTGGGGTGGCAAGAGAGTAGCACTGGGGTGGCAAGAAAGTAGCACTGGGGTGGCAAGAGAGTAGCACTGGGGTGGCAAGTGAGTAGCACTGGGGTGGCAAGAGAGTAGCACTGGGGTGGCAAGAGAGTAGCACTGGGGTGGCAAGAGAGTAGCACTGGGGTGGCAAGAGAGTAGCACTGTGGTGGCAAGAGAGTAATGGTGTGTTGGGAGGAGAGCAGCAGGGGGGGGGGGGCAGTAGAGAAGTAAACAGAAGAAAGACGCTCCCTCTACAGAAAACGACGAAGAATCACTTAACTCCTCAAGAATGCTAGATTATCTGATACACGGAAGGAAGTGCTGACCAGGGAAGTGGAGAGTATCGAACTTAAGTTAAAGAACTGTTACAGGACCCAGGAGAGACAGGAGAAGCTAAAAGCGATTAGTGAAATTGTAAGAAATTCGAAATATTTCTTTTCATATGCCAAAAACAAGGCAAGTATTGGGCCCTTGCTCAGACAAGATGGGACTTACACAGATGACAACTAAGTGAGTGAGATTGTTAGAGTGAGATTCTGAAATCCCAATACGACTCTGTGTTTAATGAGCCACTAATCAGTCTGAAGATGGACAATCCAAATAATTTTTTCATGAATGAGCCTCAAAACTCCAATGTATGGTAGATTTCCGACATTACCCTAACTCCAATAGACTTTGAGAAAGCCACTGACAACATGCCCATGCCCTCAGCCCCAGGACCAGACTCGTGGAACTCTGTGTTAATTAAGAACTGAAAGAAACCCCTCTCACGTGCCCTAAGTATACTATGGAGAAGGAGCTTAGGCATGGACGAAATTTCGTAGTCACTTAAAACAACGGATATAGCCCCACTCCATAAAGGTGGCAGCAAAGCATTAGCTAAGAACTATAGACCAATAGCTCTAACATCCCACATCATAAAAGTCATTGAAAGAAGCTAAGAAGCACTATTGCAAACCACTTAGATACCCAAAAACTGCACAATTCAAGGCAACATGGTTTCAGGGCAGGTCGCTCCTGCCTTTCGCAACTATTGGATCAATATGATATAGTCTTGGATGCACTGGAAGAAAAACAGAATGCAGATGTAATATACACAGACTTTGCAAAGGCGTTTGACGAGTACAATCATGGCGTAATAGCGCACAAAATACGTGCTAAAGAAGAGCTCTGTTCCACAAGGCACAATACTCTCCCCCATCCTGTTCCTCATCCTCATATCAGACATAGACAGAGATGTAATCCACAGAACCATGCCATCCTTTGCAGACGATACTAGGATCTGCATGAGACTGTCATCTATTGAGGACACTGTTAACCTCCAAGAAGATATAAACTAAGTTTTCTAATGGGCAACGGAAAACTATATGATCAATGAAAAATTCCAACTACTCCGTTATGGAAAACTGGAGGAGATAATAACTAGAACCGAGTATACTACAAACTCTGATCATACAATAGAGCGATAAAATGTGAAGGACCTGGGAGTGGTTATGTCTGAGGATCTCACTTTCAAGAATCACAACAGTGCCTCGATCACATCTGCAATGAAAATGTAGGATGGATAATGAGAACGTTCTAAACAAGAGATGCCAAGCCAATGATAATCCTCTTCAAATCACTTGTTCTCTCTAGGATGGAATACTATTGTACATTAACATCTCCATTCAAAGCAAGAGAAATTGCAAATCCAGTGTACAGAGAACCTTTACCGCATGCTTGGAACGCTTGGAAGCACTTGACTTGTGCTCATTGGAATGCAGGCGAGAGAGAGAGAGATTATAATCTACACTTGGAAAATCCTAGAAGGAATGGTCCCGAATCTGCACACAGAAATCACTCCCTACGAAAGTAAAAGACTGGGCAGGCAGTGCAAAATACCCCCAATTAAAAGTAGGGGCGCCATTGGTGCACTAAGAGCCAACACCATAAGTGTCTGGGGGCCCAAGACTGTTCAACAGCCTCCCACCAAGCATAAAGGGAATTACCTGAATTGGCTGAATAGTAGGGGGTGGCAGGTGGGGATAATTAACTCGTTTGGAAAGGGGGGGGGGGTAACTAGTACACTCGGCCATCTGAGGGCCCTAGCCCCCTCAGAAGCTAGTACTCTTTCACTTCCTTGTTCTCATGACAGCTAGCAAACACGTGCATCAGAGAGCTGGGCCTCTCATGCTGATGTCAGGATGTCCTCTGCTCATAATTAGAATCTCTGAACAACTGCACACACGAGCTTAAGCCTGGGTCAATTGCTCTTTCTCTATGTTAAGAAAAAAAAAAACTCTTACCTGATAAACTAGTTAGGGGTATTATGACTCCCAGCCCACAGCTAGAACAACAGCTCTCGTGCTGAACTCTGTTGCAATCACTGGCGATAAATACCTATAAGCCTAGGTCAGCAGTTAGTGCCTGGAAGCTTGTGCATAGCTGAGCTGGGTCAGATTGCTTTAAGGAACGAGGGTGAATGTGTGTCACGGGCCGCTACGACATAGACAGTACCCGCCGCAAAACAAAGTGGCTGCACGTTCATAGACTCCTGATCAGTCTCTAGAACACTAGGAAAGTTAATCTAGTGCGGTGTGCACTCAGGCATAATCGAACATTAGAGGAAACTTCTCCCTACCGTGGATAATACGAATGGTGGTAATGAAGAGTGACTACCGACGCATTGCGAGTGATAGGACATTACTGTATCTGGGAACAGCAGCCTACTCAAGCCATCATTCTCGGGGTCAAATTGTGTCAGTTACATACCCAGGTTAAGTCCAAACTCATATTAGCTTGTGTTAGCTGCAGCTAATAGGTAGATATGGGATTTAACTAGGGTTACCAATAGACCCCGTGATCTACAGACGATTCGCCCAACATGAGTAACCTAATGTTATGCCTTTTTCTCCATCATATAAATAAATACCCTGGCTCTTAGGGGTAAACAGCCTGTCTAGGAGCATTGAAAATATTAAACCGCACAAACAAACCTAGGGCCAAGCTTGTTCCTTCTCACAAATTATAAAACAATAATTATATGGTCCATACTTGTACTTATTTTAAAGGACGTAAAAACTCTATGTACATACAACATACAAGCTTCCCACTACATACAACATACAAGCTTCCCACTACATACAGGCTTCCCACTACATACAACATACAAGCTTCCCACTACATACAACATACAAGCTTCCCACTACATACAACATACAAGCTTCCCACTACATACAACATACAAGCTTCCCACTACATACAACATACAAGCTTCCCACTACATACAACATACAAGCTTCCCACTGCATACAGCATACAAGCTTCCCACTACATACAACATACAAGCTTCCCACTACATACAACATACAAACTTCCCACTGCATACAGCATACAAGCTTCCCACTACATACAACATACAAGCTTCCCACTACATACAACATACAAGCTTCCCACTACATACAACATACAAGCTTCCCACTACATACAACATACAAGCTTCCCACTACATACAACATACAAGCTTCCCACTACATACAACATACAAGCTTCCCACTACATACAACATACAAGCTTCCCACTGCATACAACATACAAGCTTCCCACTACATACAACATACAAGCTTCCCACTACATACAACATACAAGCTTCCCACTACATACAACATACAAGCTTCCCACTACATACAACATACAAGCTTCCCACTACATACAACATACAAGCTTCCCACTACATACAACATACAAGCTTCCCACTACATACAACATACAAGCTTCCCACTACATACAACATACAAGCTTCCCACTACATACAACATACAAGCTTCCCACTGCATACAACATACAAGCTTCCCACTGCATACAACATACAAGCTTCCCACTGCATACAACATACAAGCTTCCCACTACATACAACATACAAGCTTCCCACTACATACAACATACAAGCTTCCCACTACATACAACATACAAGCTTCCCACTACATACAACATTCAAGCTTCCCATTACATACAACATACAAGCTTCCGACTACATACAACATACAAGCTTCCCACTACATACAACATACAAACTTCCCACTACATACAACATACAAGCTTCCCACTGCATACAACATACAAGCTTCCCACTACATACAACATACAAGCTTCCCACTACATACAACATACAAGCTTCCCACTACATACAACATACAAGCTTCCCACTACATACAACATACAAGCTTCCCACTACATACAACATACAAGCTTCCCACTACATACAACATACAAGCTTCCCACTACATACAACATACAAGCTTCCCACTGCATACAACATACAAGCTTCCCACTGCATACAACATACAAGCTTCCCACTACATACAACATACAAGCTTCCCACCCACTACATACAACATACAAGCTTCCCACTACATACAACATACAAGCTTCCCACTACATACAACATACAAGCTTCCCACTACATACAACATACAAGCTTCCCACTACATACAACATACAAGCTTCCCACTACATACAACATACAAGCTTCCCACTACATATAACATACAAGCTTCCCACTACATACAACATACAAGCTTCCCACTACATACAACATACAAGCTTCCCACTACATACAACATACAAGCTTCCCACTACATACAACATACAAGCTTCCCACTACATACAACATACAAGCTTCCCACTACATACAACATACAAGCTTCCCACTACATACAACATACAAGCTTCCCACTACATACAACATACAAGCTTCCCACTACATACAACATACAAGCTTCCCACTACATACAACATACAAGCTTCCCACTACATACAACATACAAGCTTCCCACTACATACAACATACAAGCTTCCCACTACATACAACATACAAGCTTCCCACTACATACAACATACAAGCTTCCCACTACATACAACATACAAGCTTCCCACTACATACAACATACAAGCTTCCCACTACATACAACATACAAGCTTCCCACTGCATACAACATACAAGCTTCCTACTACATACAAGCTTCCTACTACATACAAAAATCACCAAACACCAATACACCTTTACCAAGTACTCACATTAGCTCACTAGCACACTGCTATTAGTAGTTAAGAAAAGAAAAACCATTTATGAACAGGGAGGCTCCATTACTCCCCCCTTCTGCCGGTCTCGTAGCTATCAGGCAAAACACTACACACGCACTCTCCCAAAACAAACAGGGCTCTCCTCATACTAGGACCTTACAGATATATCAGGAGGTTAATGACAAACATTAAAGCAACCTGTGGCATAAACTTACCCAAAATCACCCCTCCATCCCCCTGCTTACACAAACACCAAACCATGATCTCCTGCTCCAGCCAACGCTTTCACAGTACTGCCTCAGAAAACACAGCTCGCCTGTTCCTGTCCTGGCTACTCTTCAGGACTAATACTCGTCTGGTTTCAGAATTAATCCCGTAAATTGACATTATATATGGAGTGTTTTATACACATTTTCAACAATACATTGTGTAATACCTATCATTTTTCAAGGCAAATGTGAAATACTTGACATATACGCCCCTTTGGGGCAAAGTTAACTAAGTTATTCCATCCCTTCAACCACCTGTGGAATCAACTGCAATGTCCAGTGCAGATCCAGGCTGCTGGAATCTGGACTGCAAAACCAAGCTAAGTCTTCCCCTGTTACCTTTGAGGTCACCAACAATTATGATACGTTGATAGTTGTGTTGTAGCAGAAGGGAGTCCACATTTTCCATTAGGAAGTTGATGAGGTCTGCATGTTGCCTCTGAGGTCTGTACATTGCACATACTAGTACAGAGGTGCTAGTGTTATGCATAGCTTGATCATTTTAAGGTGAGTAGGAATGGCAACATCAATGTGCTGGTCATGTACCTACAAGTACACACACGTACACACACACACGTAAACACACACACACGTAAACACACACACACATAGTATGCAAAATTATGGAGAAGATTATCAGGAGGAGAGTGGTGGAGCACCTGGAACGGAACAGGAGTATAAATGCCAACCAGCACGGATTCACGGAAGGCAAATCTTGTGTCACAAACCTTCTGGAGTTTTATGATAAAATAACAGAAGTAAGACACGAGAGAGAGGGGTGGGTTGATTGCATCTTCTTGGACTGCAAGAAGGCCTTTGACACAGTTCCTCAAAAGAGATTAGTGCAGAAGCTAGAGCATCAGGCGCATATAACAGGAAGGGCACTGCAATGGATCAGAGAATACCTGACAGGGAGGCAACAACGAGTCATGGTACGTAATGATGTATCACAGTGGGCACCTGTGACGAGCGGGGTCCCACAGGGGTCGGTCCTAGGACCAGTGCTATTTTTGGTATATGTGAACGACATGATGGAAGGGTTAGACTCAGAAGTGTCCCTGTTTGCAGATGATGTGAAGTTAATGAGGAGAATTAAATCTGATGAGGACCAGGCAGGACTTCAAAGAGACCTGGACAGACTGGACACCTGGTCCAGCAAATGGCTTCTCGAATTTAATCCTGCCAAATGCAAAGTCATGAAGATAGGGAAAGGGCACAGAAGACCACAGACAGAGTATAGGCTAGGTGGCCAAAGACTGCAAACCTCACTCAAGGAGAAAGATCTTGGGGTGAGTATAACACCGAGCATGTCTCCGGAAGCACACATCAATCAGATAACTGCTGCAGCATATGGGCGCCTGGCAAACCTGAGAACAGCATTCCGATACCTTAGTAAGGAATCATTCAAGACACTGTACACCTTGTATGTCAGGCCCATACTGGAGTATGCAGCACCTGTTTGGAACCCGCACTTGATAAAGCACGTCAAGAAACTAGAGAAAGTACAAAGGTTTGCGACAAGGTTAGTTCCAGAGCTAAGGGGAATGTCCTATGAAGAAAGATTAAGGGAAATCGGCCTGACGACACTGGAGGACAGGAGGGTCAGGGGAGACATGATAACGACATATAAAATACTGCGTGGAATAGACAAGGTGGACAAAGACAGGATGTTCCAGGGAGGGGACACAGAAACAAGAGGCCACAATTGGAAGTTGAAGACACAAATGAGTCAGAGAGATAGTAGGAAGTATTTCTTCAGTCATAGAGTTGTAAGGCAGTGGAATAGCCTAGAAAATGACGTAGTGGAGGCAGGAACCATACACAGTTTTAAGACGAGGTTTGATAAAGCTCATGGAGCGGGGAGAGAGAGGGCCCAGTAGCAACCGGTGAAGAGGCGGGGCCAGGAGCTAAGACTCGACCCCAGCAACCACAAATAGGTGAGTACAAATAGGTGAGTACACACACACGTACACATACACATGTACACACACATAAAGCTCACGGTTCAGGGAGAGTGACCTAGTAGCGACCAGTGAAGAGGCGGGGCCAGGAGCTTGGACTCGACCCCTGCAACCTCAACTAGGTGAGTACAACTGGGCGAGTACGTACACACACACACACACACACACACACAGACACACACATACACACATGCGCGCGAACACACACACACACAAACACACACACACACACACACACACACACACACACACTCCCTCTCTCACTGACAGCACCAGTAAACATACCTCAGTGAGAAAAACAAAAATCTTGGCAGACTCGCATTAAAAAGAGTATTGCTCTGCTATTTCAATTAGTGTTGTGGCAGCCATGAAATTCCTTAACTGTTCCCTAAGGTTGCCAGAACTCTGAGGAATCCCTGGGTGGGGGTGTGGATGCCAGGGAGGGGCAGAGGATGCCATGGACAGAGGATGCCAGGGAGGGGCAGAGGATGCCAGGGAGGGGCAGAGGATGCCATGGAGGGACAGAGGATGCCATGGAGGGACAGAGGATGCCAGGGAGGGGCAGTGGATGCCAGGGAGGGGCAGAGGATGCCATGGAGGGGCAGAGGATGCCATGGAGGGACAGAGGATGCCATGGAGGGACAGAGGATGCCAGGGAGGGGCAGAGGATGCCAGGGAGGGATAGAGGATGCCAGGGAGGGGCAGAGGATGCCATGGAGGGGCAGAGGATGCCATGGAGGGGCAGAGGATGCCAGGGAGGGGCAGAGGATGCCAGGGAGGAGCAGAGGATGCCATGGAGGGACAGAGGATGCCAGGGAGGGACAGAGCATGCCAGGGAGGGGCAGAGCATGCCATGGAGGGACAGAGGATGCCAGGGAGGGGCACAGGATGCCAGGGAGGGACAGAGCATGCCAGGGAGGGGCAGAGCATGCCATGGAGGGACAGAGGATGCCATGGAGGGGCAGAGGATGCCATGGAGGGACAGAGGATGCCAGGGAGGGGCAGAGGATGCCAGGGAGGGGCAGAGGATGCCAGGGAGGGACAGAGGATGCCAGGGAGGGGCAGAGGATGCCAGGGAGGGGCAGAGGATGCCAGGGAGGGGCACAGGATGCCAGGGAGGGACAGAGCATGCCAGGGAGGGGCAGAGCATGCCATGGAGGGACAGAGGATGCCAGGGAGGGGCACAGGATGCCAGGGAGGGACAGAGCATGCCAGGGAGGGGCAGAGCATGCCATGGAGGGACAGAGGATGCCAGGGAGGGGCAGAGGATGCCATGGAGGGACAGAGGATGCCAGGGAGGGGCAGAGGATGCCAGGGAGGGGCAGAGGATGCCAGGGAGGGACAGAGCATGCCAGGGAGGGGCAGAGGATGCCATGGAGGGACAGAGGATGCCAGGGAGGGGCAGAGGATGCCATGGAGGGACAGAGGATGCCAGGGAGGGGCAGAGGATGCCAGGGAGGGGCAGAGGATGCCATGGAGGGACAGAGGATGCCAGGGAGGGGCAGAGGATGCCATGGAGGGACAGAGGATGCCAGGGAGGGGCAGAGGATGCCAGGGAGGGATAGAGGATGCCAGGGAGGGGCAGAGGATGCCAGGGAGGGGCAGAGGATGCCAGGGAGGGGCAGAGGATGCCATGGAGGGGCAGAGGATGCCATGGAGGGGCAAAGGATGCCAGGGAGGGGCAGAGGATGCCAGGGAGGGGCAGAGGATGCCAGGGAGGGACAGAGGATGCCAGGGAGGGGCAGAGGATGCCAGGGAGGGGCAGAGGATGCCAGGGAGGGGCAGAGGATGCCATGGAGGGACAGAGGATGCCAGGGAGGGGCAGAGGATGCCAGGGAGGGGCAGAGGATGCCAGGGAGGGGCAGAGGATGCCAGGGAGGGGCAGAGGATGCCAGGGAGGGGCAGAGGATGCCAGGGAGGGGCAGAGGATGCCAGGGAGGGGCAGAGGATGCCAGGGAGGGGAAATTCTGTGACACAGTAAGTGATTCAGGTGGGAGAGAGAGATGAACTGCACATTTTTGGACTGCAATAAAGCATTTAATACCGTACATAACGTGACACTAGAGCAAATAGATGAGAAACAAGTAAGAATAACATATAATCTGCTACAGTGGATCGACACGGACCTGTTTACAATATCTTAATTTCTGCAAGTACATATACAAGGTATACAGGCCTAGCTGATATCAGTGACATATTACTATATAGAAAGCTCCTTGTTATGCAGAGCATGTCGGACAAATTAAGTAAATTTTATCCCAGGATGCGACCCACATAAGTTGACTAACACTCAGGTATCCATTTTTACTGATGGGTGAATAGGAACAGCAGGTGTAAAGAAATACGTCCGATGTTTCAGCTTTTACCACCCTTACAATATAATAATAATAATTATTATTATTACAAGTGCATTATTACAAAGCATTTCTGGCAACTTAGGTTAATCTTGTCTACCATATGCCACCCACAACAGTCTGTTAACACCCAGGTACCTATTTACAGCTAGGTGATTGGGAAAGCATAACAAGTGGGTTGTGGAAGGATCAGTATGTATGCATGACATACAAGGAAAGTTATCCCCTTTTACAGATGAGAAATTAACGGGAATTAAAATGGATATGCCTTGGATAGATTACAAGTGTGTCTGGAGAACCTTCAGGATTAGCCAGAGAAGTGGCTGCTTGAATTCAACCCCAGCAAATGTTATGAAAATTGAGGAAGAGGGAAAAGAAGACCAGGAACTGATTATAGACTCGGGGGGACAGAGGATGCAAACCTCACTCACGAGAGAAGCCCAGTGGGTGAGCATAGCGCCAAGCTTATCACCAGAGGTACATAAATGAATCACCTCAGCAGTAGATACTTGTTTGGCAAATCCAAGTACAGCTTTCAGGAATCTTAACAATGTCATTAATAGCACTATATACGACATTTTTTAGGCCTATACTGATGTGCACTAACACAGAACACTCAATTGATAATACATATTAAGAAATGGGAGACGAACTGAAGATATGCAATGAGTCTAGTCCCAGTGTTAAGATACAAAGAAACTAAAGAAACCATAGCTGACATTATGGGATAGAAGAAAGTGGAGATACCTGGAGGATGTTTCGGGGGGTCAACGCCCCCCTGCTTGGTCCATGATCAAATTGTTGTAGATAGTTTTGAGAATAGTGAGGCCTTGAAGGATGCACAACAGCTCTGATTTATTGAGGCTAGAGTACTGATGAACCGACCAGCCATGTTCTGGACTACCTTATACCTGCAGGTGATAACCTGCGTTCACTTTCCGTGCATGCACAAAATAGGGTGAAGATCTCGTACAGGATAGGCATCAATGAATAATGGGTGACTCGTACTCAACTGCCCAAATTCCTATGGCTTGTGTCATGCTACATGCCAACCGATAGTTTAACAACACACGGAATACAGACTGGTAGACTGACATGCCACTGACATGATAACATGCAAAATACGTTAATGTGGATAAATGATTCAGAGAACCGACAAGTTGATAAATTAGACACATGTCCAACACTTGGGTATCTTTATTGTGGAAACGTTTCGCCACACAGTGGCTTCATCAGTCCATACAAAAGAGAATGTTGAAGAACAGGAGTTTGAGGTAATCAGTCCCTCAGCCTTGAGGGACTCCACCAATCCTGAAAAGACAACATTTGTGCAAAGAAGTTCTTGTATACTGTAGGCAGCTAAGGTGAAGCAGTCGTAGGTGGTATCACATTTGATAAATCCTACTTCCACATTCGGATTTGTCAAATGTGACACCACCTACGACTGCTGCACCTCACCTGACTACAGTATATAAGCTACTTCTTCGCACATATGCTGTATTCTTTTCCAGACTGATGGACTGATTACATCAACTCATGGCTGAGGGAATGATTACCTCAAACTACTCCTGTTTTTCACCATTCTCCTTTGTATGGACTGATGAAGCCACTGTGTGGCAAAAGATTTCCTCGATAAAGATACCCAAGTGTAGCATATGTGTCTCATTTATCAAAATAAGTTGAGAAGCATGTCAGGAGCCGAGACTCGACCCTTGTAAAACAAACAGGTGAGTACAAATAGGTGAGCGTACATCCACACACACAACATACAATCATACACACACACAAACTGAAAAACACAAACATACCCATAAAAATTTCACAAACGTGTACACAGACCGCAGCATCAGTGAAACATCCCGCTAGGGAACATCCACGACACAAACAATACAAGCAAGAAACAAAACATCCCGCTAGGGAACATCCACGACACAAACAATACAAGCGAGAAACAAAACATCCCGCTAGGGAACATCCACGACACAAACAATACAAGCAAGAAACAAAACATCCCGCTAGGGAACATCCACGACACAAACAATACAAGCAAGAAACAAAACATCCCGCTAGGGAACATCCACGACACAAACAATACAAGCGAGAAACAAAACATCCCGCTAGGGAACATCCACGACACAAACAATACAAGCGAGAAACAAAACATCCCGCTAGGGAACATCCACGACACAAACAATACAAGCAAGAAACAAAACATCCCGCTAGGGAACATCCACGACACAAACAATACAAGCAAGAAACAAAACATCCCGCTAGGGAACATCCACGACACAAACAATACAAGCGAGAAACAAAACATCCCGCTAGGGAACATCCACGACACAAACAATACAAGCAAGAAACAAAACATCCCGCTAGGGAACATCCACGACACAAACAATACAAGCAAGAAACAAAACATCCCGCTAGGGAACATCCACGACACAAACAATACAAGCGAGAAACAAAACATCCCGCTAGGGAACATCCACGACACAAACAATACAAGCGAGAAACAAAACATCCCGCTAGGGAACATCCACGACACAAACAATACAAGCAAGAAACAAAACATCCCGCTAGGGAACATCCACGACACAAACAATACAAGCGAGAAACAAAACATCCCGCTAGGGAACATCCACGACACAAACAATACAAGCAAGAAACAAAACATCCCGCTAGGGAACATCCACGACACAAACAATACAAGCAAGAAACAAAACATCCCGCTAGGGAACATCCACGACACAAACAATACAAGCGAGAAACAAAACATCCCGCTAGGGAACATCCACGACACAAACAATACAAGCAAGAAACAAAACATCCCGCTAGGGAACATCCACGACACAAACAATACAAGCAAGAAACAAAACATCCCGCTAGGGAACATCCACGACACAAACAATACAAGCAAGAAACAAAACATCCCGCTAGGGAACATCCACGACACAAACAATACAAGCAAGAAACAAAACATCCCGCTAGGGAACATCCACGACACAAACAATACAAGCAAGAAACAAAACATCCCGCTAGGGAACATCCACGACACAAACAATACAAGCGAGAAACAAAACATCCCGCTAGGGAACATCCACGACACAAACAATACAAGCGAGAAACAAAACATCCCGCTAGGGAACATCCACGACACAAACAATACAAGCAAGAAACAAAACATCCCGCTAGGGAACATCCACGACACAAACAATACAAGCGAGAAACAAAACATCCCGCTAGGGAACATCCACGACACAAACAATACAAGCAAGAAACAAAACATCCCGCTAGGGAACATCCACGACACAAACAATACAAGCAAGAAACAAAACATCCCGCTAGGGAACATCCACGACACAAACAATACAAGCGAGAAACAAAACATCCCGCTAGGGAACATCCACGACACAAACAATACAAGCAAGAAACAAAACATCCCGCTAGGGAACATCCACGACACAAACAATACAAGCAAGAAACAAAACATCCCGCTAGGGAACATCCACGACACAAACAATACAAGCAAGAAACAAAACATCCCGCTAGGGAACATCCACGACACAAACAATACAAGCAAGAAACAAAACATCCCGCTAGGGAACATCCACGACACAAAACAAACAATACAAGCAAGAAACAAAACATCCCGCTAGGGAACATCCACGACACAAACAATACAAGCAAGAAACAAAACATCCCGCTAGGGAACATCCACGACACAAACAATACAAGCAAGAAACAAAACATCCCGCTAGGGAACATCCACGACACAAACAATACAAGCAAGAAACAAAACATCCCGCTAGGGAACATCCACGACACAAAAACAATACAAGCAAGAAACAAAACATCCCGCTAGGGAACATCCACGACACAAACAATACAAGCAAGAAACAAAACATCCCGCTAGGGAACATCCACGACACAAAACAAACAATACAAGCAAGAAACAAAACATCCCGCTAGGGAACATCCACGACACAAACAATACAAGCAAGAAACAAAACATCCCGCTAGGGAACATCCACGACACAAACAATACAAGCAAGAAACAAAACATCCCGCTAGGGAACATCCACGACACAAAACAAACAATACAAGCAAGAAACAAAACATCCCGCTAGGGAACATCCACGACACAAACAATACAAGCAAGAAACAAAATATCCCGCTAGGGAACATCCACGACACAAACAATACAAGCAAGAAACAAAACATCCCGCTAGGGAACATCCACGACACAAACAATACAAGCAAGAAACAAAACATCCCGCTAGGGAACATCCACGACACAAACAATACAAGCGAGAAACAAAACATCCCGCTAGGGAACATCCACGACACAAACAATACAAGCAAGAAACAAAACATCCCGCTAGGGAACATCCACGACACAAAACAAACAATACAAGCAAGAAACAAAACATCCCGCTAGGGAACATCCACGACACAAACAATACAAGCAAGAAACAAAACATCACGCTAGGGAACATCCACGACACAAACAATACAAGCTAGAAACAAAACATCCCGCTAGGGAACATCCACGACACAAACAATACAAGCAAGAAACAAAACATCCCGCTAGGGAACATCCACGACACAAACAATACAAGCAAGAAACAAAACATCCCGCTAGGGAACATCCACGACACAAACAATACAAGCGAGAAACAAAACATCCCGCTAGGGAACATCCACGACACAAACAATACAAGCAAGAAACAAAACATCCCGCTAGGGAACATCCACGACACAAACAATACAAGCAAGAAACAAAACATCCCGCTAGGGAACATCCACGACACAAACAATACAAGCGAGAAACAAAACATCCCGCTAGGGAACATCCACGACACAAAACAAACAATACAAGCAAGAAACAAAACATCCCGCTAGGGAACATCCACGACACAAAACAAACAATACAAGCAAGAAACAAAACATCCCGCTAGGGAACATCCACGACACAAAACAAACAATACAAGCAAGAAACAAAACATCCCGCTAGGGAACATCCACGACACAAACAATACAAGCGAGAAACAAAACATCCCGCTAGGGAACATCCACGACACAAACAATACAAGCGAGAAACAAAACATCCCGCTAGGGAACATCCACGACACAAACAATACAAGCAAGAAACAAAACATCCCGCTAGGGAACATCCACGACACAAACAATACAAGCAAGAAACAAAACATCCCGCTAGGGAACATCCACGACACAAACAATACAAGCAAGAAACAAAACATCCCGCTAGGGAACATCCACGACACAAACAATACAAGCAAGAAACAAAACATCCCGCTAGGGAACATCCACGACACAAAACAAACAATACAAGCAAGAAACAAAACATCCCGCTAGGGAACATCCACGACACAAACAATACAAGCAAGAAACAAAACATCCTGCTAGGGAACATCCACGACACAAAACAAACAATACAAGCGAGAAACAAAACATCCCGCTAGGGAACATCCACGACACAAAACAAACAATACAAGCAAGAAACAAAACATCCCGCTAGGGAACATCCACGACACAAACAATACGAGCGAGAAACAAAACATCCCGCTAGGGAACATCCACGACACAAACAATACAAGCAAGAAACAAAACATCCCGCTAGGGAACATCCACGACACAAAACAAACAATACAAGCAAGAAACAAAACATCCCGCTAGGGAACATCCACGACACAAAACAAACAATACAAGCGAGAAACAAAACATCCCGCTAGGGAACATCCACGACACAAACAATACAAGCAAGAAACAAAACATCCCGCTAGGGAACATCCACGACACAAACAATACAAGCAAGAAACAAAACATCCCGCTAGGGAACATCCACGACACAAAACAAACAATACAAGCAAGAAACAAAACATCCCGCTAGGGAACATCCACGACACAAAACAAACAATACAAGCAAGAAACAAAACATCCCGCTAGGGAACATCCACGACACAAAACAAACAATACAAGCAAGAAACAAAACAAAATTATCCATACAGTAAAGTTATTTTTCTGTTTACACTCCCTATTTTATGCCAAAAAACATCTTTGTCGACCATATTAGAATCCAGCTTCAGTACTCAGTAACAATGACAAATACAATTCCAGCTTCAGTACTCAGTAACAATAACAAATACAATTCCAGCTTCAGTACTCAGTGACAGTGACAAACAATTCAGAATAAAAACTCACAATACCGTGGCTGGAACAATACACGAATAACCCGGACTTAGCAGACAAACTTATCAAAGCGTTACGATCCCAGTTGAATCGAAACATCGTCTTAAGTTCGTCTCCTACGTGCAAGTTATTTATGAGCGAAAAGAATACATCTTCAGCAGCAATACAATAACTGAAGCAAAATTCATCCAAAATAAAAAACCAGCAGTGCAATTTCTACATCACTATCACTGGAACAGAAACACTGAAACTGCAACAGTAATCACAAGATAATAATAACATCGCTGGCAGCCACTGTTGACTGGTTGATGCTGCATCACTATCACTGGAACAGAAACAATGATGGTAACATCGCTGGCAGCCACTGTTGACTGGTTGATGCTGCATCACTATCACTGGAACAGAAACAATGATGGTAACATCGCTGGCAGCCACTGTTGACTGGTTGATGCTGCATCACTATCACTGGAACAGAAACAATGATGGTAACATCGCTGGCAGCCACTGTTGACTGGTTGATGCTGCATCACTATCACTGGAACAGAAACAATGATGGTAACATCGCTGGCAGCCACTGTTGACTGGTTGATGCTGCATCACTATCACTGGAACAGAAACAATGATGGTAACATCGCTGGCAGCCACTGTTGACTGGTTGATGCTGCATCACTATCACTGGAACACAAACAATGATGGTAACATCGCTGGCAGCCACTGTTGACTGGTTGATGCTGCATCACTATCACTGGAACAGAAACAATGATGGTAACATCGCTGGC
The DNA here is from genome assembly GCF_038502225.1 of Cherax quadricarinatus. NCBI lineage: Eukaryota > Metazoa > Arthropoda > Malacostraca > Decapoda > Parastacidae > Cherax > Cherax quadricarinatus. Next base: position 10,917,792 of record NC_091382.1, read on the forward strand.
AGCCACTGTTGACTGGTTGATGCTGCATCACTATCACTGGAACACAAACAATGATGGTAACATCGCTGGCAGCCACTGTTGACTGGTTGATGCTGCATCACTATCACTGGAACAGAAACAATGATGGTAACATCGCTGGCAGCCACTGTTGACTGGTTGATGCTGCATCACTATCACTGGAACACAAACAATGATGGTAACATCGCTGGCAGCCACTGTTGACTGGTTGATGCTGCATCACTATCACTGGAACAGAAACAATGATGGTAACACCGCTGGCAGCCACTGTTGACTGGTTGATGCTGCATCACTATCACTGGAACAGAAACAATGATGGTAACACCGCTGGCAGCCACTGTTGACTGGTTGATGCTGCATCACTATCACTGGAACAGAAACAATGATGGTAACATCGCTGGCAGCCACTGTTGACTGGTTGATGCTGCATCACTATCACTGGAACAGAAACAATGATGGTAACACCGCTGGCAGCCACTGTTGACTGGTTGATGCTGCATCACTATCACTGGAACAGAAACAATGATGGTAACACCGCTGGCAGCCACTGTTGACTGGTTGATGCTATTCTCTTGCTATATTGTGATAGCGTTTTACTTTTCTTTATAAAAGAAATAACAACAATAGTCAAAATAAAGAAGTAACAACAATAGTCAAAATGGCGTTGGTGACAGTATCGCAAGTCGGTTATACTGGAAACAAGAGAAGTACGCCAAAATGTGTGTATCAGTCAGGAGATGAAGAGGTTTTATGTGACTGATTCGGATGATTGTTATTTTGATAAGTGTGTGTGTGATAAACTCAGATCTCATGATTGCAATAAATGATGCTCTAGATAGCTCTTCCAGTACCGTGTTTAGTGCTGTTCCAGTACCATGTTTAGCGCTGTTCCAGTACCATGTTTAACACTGTTCCAGTACCATGTTTAACACTGTTCCAGTACCATGTTTAACACTGTTCCAGTACCATGTTTAACACTGTTCCAGTACCATGTTTAACACTGTTCCAGTACCATGTTTAACACTGTTCCAGTACCATGTTTAACACTGTTCCAGTACCATGTTTCACACTGTTCCAGTACCATGTTTAACACTGTTCCAGTACCATGTTTAACATTGTTCCAGTACCATGTTTAACACTGTTCCAGTCCATGTTTAACATTGTTCCAGTACCATGTTTAACATTGTTCCAGTACCATGTTTAACACTGTTCCAGTACCATGTTTGACACTGTTCCAGTACCATCTCTAACACTGTTCCAGTACCATGTTTAACACTGTTCCAGCACCATGTTTAACATTGTTCCAGTACCATGTTTAACACTGTTCCAGCACCATGTTTAACACTGTTCCAGTACCATGTTTAACACTGTTCCAGTACCATCTCCAACACTGTTCCAGTACCATATTTAACACTGTTCCAGTACCATCTCTAACACTGTTCCAGTACCATGTTTAACACTGTTCCAGTACCATGTTTAACACTGTTCCAGTACCATGTTTAACATTGTTCCAGCACCATGTTTAACATTGTTCCAGTACCATGTTTAACACTGTTCCAGTACCATGTTTAACACTGTTCCAGTACCATGTTTAACATTGTTCCAGTACCATGTATAACACTGTTCCAGTACCATGTTTAACACTGTTCCAGTACCATGTTTAACATTGTTCCAGCACCATGTTTAACACTGTTCCAGTACCATGTTTAATACTGTTCCAGTACCATGTTTAACACTATTCCAGTACTATGTTTAACACTGTTCCAGTACCATGTTTAACACTGTTCCAGTACCATGTTTAACACTATTCCAGTACCATGTTTAATACTGTTCCCGTACCATGTTTACACTCTTCCAGTACCATGTTTAACACTGTTCCAGTACCATATTTAACACTGTTCCAGTACCATATTTAACATTGTTCCAGTACCATGTTTAACACTATTCCAGTACTATGTTTAACACTGTTCCAGTACCATGTTTAACACTGTTCCAGTACCATGTTTAACACTGTTCCAGTACCTTATTTAACACTGTTCCAGTACCATGTTATCACTGTTCCAGTACCATGTTTAACACTGTTCCAGTACCATGTTTAACATTGTTCCAATACCATGTTTAACATTGTTCCAGTACCATGTTTAACATTGTTCCAGTACCATCTCTAACTGTTCCAGTACCATGTTTAACACTGTTCCAGTACCATGTTTAACACTGTTCCAGTACCATGTTTAACACTGTTCCAGTACCATGTTTAACACTGTTCCAGTACCATGTTTAACACTGTTCCAGTACCATGTTTAACACTGTTCCAGTACCATGTTTAACATTGTTCCAGTACCATCTCTAACTGTTCCAGTACCATGTTTAACACTGTTCCAGTACCATGTTTAACACTGTTCCAGTACCATGTTTAACACTGTTCCAGTACCATGTTTAACACTGTTCCAGTACAATGTTTAACACTGTTCCAGTACCATGTTTAACATTGTTCCAGTACCATATTTAACACTGTTCCAGTACCATGTTTAACATTGTTCCAGTACCATATTTAACACTGTTCCAGTACAATGTTTAACACTGCTCCAGTACCATGTTTAACACTGTTCCAGTACCATGTTTAACACTGTTCCAGTACCATGTTTAACATTGTTCCAATACCATGTTTAACATTGTTCCAGTACCATGTTTAACATTGTTCCAGTACCATGTTTAACATTGTTCCAGTACCATGTTTAACACTGTTCCAGTACGATGTTTAACACAGTTCCAGTACCATGTTTAACATTGTTCCAGTACCATGTTTAACACTGTTCCAGTACCATGTTTAACACTGTTCCAGTACCATGTTTAACACTGTTCCAGTACCATGTTTAACACTGTTCCAGTACCATGTTTAACACTGTTCCAGTACCATGTTTAACACTGTTCCAGTACCATGTTTAACACTGTTCCAGTACCATGTTTAACACTGTTCCAGTACCATGTTTAACACTGTTCCAGTACCATGTTTAACACTGTTCCAGTACCATGTTTAACACTGTTCCAGTACCATGTTTAACACTGTTCCAGTACCATCTCTAACACTGTTCCAGTACCATCTCTAACACTGTTCCAGTACCTTATTTAACACTGTTCCAGTACCATGTTTAACACTGTTCCAGTACCATGTTTAACATTGTTCCAATACCATGTTTAACATTGTTCCAGTACCATGTTTAACATTGTTCCAATACCATGTTTAACATTGTTCCAGTACCATGTTTAACATTGTTCCAGTACCATGTTTAACATTGTTCCAGTACCATGTTTAACATTGTTCCAGTACGATGTTTAACACTGTTCCAGTACGATGTTTAACACAGTTCCAGTACCATGTTTAACACTGTTCCAGTACCATGTTTAACACTGTTCCAGTACCATATTTAACACTGTTCCACTACCATATTTAACACTGTTCCAGTACCATCTCTAACACTGTTCCAGTACCTTGTTTAACACTGTTCTAGTACCTTGTTTAACACTGTTCCAGTACGATATTTAACACTGTTCCAGTATCATATTTAACACTGTTCCAGTAAGAAATTGGATAGGAAGTGACAAACAATGTAAGAGGTTTCTGTGGAAATTACAGTTGGTGTCCCACAGGGAAGTGTCCTTGGCCCTCTTCTCTTTCTCCTATACATAAATGACCTTCCAAATGCTTCGCAATTACTCAAACCCACACTATTTGCAGATGACACTACATACGTCTTCTCTCACCCGAGCCCAGTCACACTAGCCAATACTGTAAATACCGAATTACAGAAAATATCTACCTGGATGAGGACTAACAAACTTACACTAAACATTGACAAAACCTACTTCATTCAGTTTGGTAACAGAGCTACAGATGTCCCTCTTAACATAATGATAAACGGATCACCTATCACAAAGCTAACAGAGGGAAAATTCTTAGGAATCCACCTTGATAATAGACTCAAATTTCATACACATATACAACAAATTTCTAAGAAAATTTCCAAGACTGTAGGCATACTATCGAAGATACGGTACTATGTTCCACAGTCAGCCCTCCTGGCCCTATATCACTCTCTTATTTACCCCTATCTCACCTATGGAATTTGTGCATGGGGCTCAACAACAGTTAACCATCTCAGACCACTAATTACCCAACAAAAGGCTGCAGTTAGAATGATAACAAATTCTCACTACAGGCAGCACACTCCACCAATATTCAATACACTAAACCTACTCACCATACAAAACATCCATACTTATTACTGCACCTATTACATACATAGAACACTTAACTCTGATATTAACCCTCCCCTCAAACATCTCCTTGCCAACCTCAACAGAACACATGACCATAACACAAGGCACAGATCACTCTTTGATGTTCCTCGTGTTCATCTCACACTATGCAAAAACTCAATGCACATAAAAGGCCCTAAAATCTGGAATTCATTACCTGTAAATATAAAAGAAACACTTCCTGTTTATAAATTCAAGTCTCTACTCAAAGATCACTTACTCACCCAAAACCAAATAAATACTGAATAACTGAACCTTATAAATTGTATATCTTAAATGTTTCTCACAATTATATCACATAAATGTTAAACCTAAAACCCAATCTAACTTTATTATTTTTTAAATACACTACCTAACAGAATCCTTCATATGACCTGTCTTTGTAATACTCACTTGTGCTTTATAGTAATCTGTTTACATTAATGTTTTATCACTGACTTCATCATTGCTTAATTAATCTTAAGTTAATTTTAAGCCAGCCCGTAATGCTATGCATAGTATAAGTGGCTTTGGCATACTGCTCTTATCTGTATTTTTTTGTACCTCTGTATGTGTGCACAAATTTATAATAAATAAATAAAATAAATAAAAATGTGTAGATTATAATCAAGGTTAGGTAAGGTTTGTCAGGAAACAGGATAAGTGTTTCCTGATGCGGGTCTTTAGTCATATGATGATCCACAGCTGGAGCTTTTGGCCATGTGACCGAGGCTTTCCACTGGCTTACCACTCCACCTCTTTAAAAATCATGAACACCTTTGAAAGAATACTCAACTACCACAAACTGCTAAATTCTTAGCAATACAGTTGCTAAACGAAGTCTATTGCCAAACCACCCGTCAAGCTGAACTGTTATCACGGCATTGAATCTTTCCTCTCACCTGGCCTCTCCTTTCTCCTGACCTACTCTCGTTCCTGTCTATACAGTCCCCTTGCCTGGGATATATTAACGAGCACTGTCTGGCAGTCACAGCTGGTGATCAGACCTAAAGTTACCCCGGCGCTCGAGTTGCCAATCAAAATGGTTTGTTGGGAACAGATTACTACTATCGAGACCACCGATCTGAAGGCACCTCTGACAACCCTCACTGGTAGAATTACCGTCAAAATGTTAGGTGAATCTACACAGATGCAACTAATGTGACATAGTTATTGAGGCAACCTATCGTTCTCCAGGAGCCTTATCAAGCCGTTACCAACGGCTTGACAAAGCTCCTGAAAAAAGAAACGTTGCCACAGTCAAGTGTCACATTAAATGTTGCGTCTGTGTACGTTTACCTAACACAACCTCGGCTGTAGCAACTGCTACACCTAGCTGTAGCAACTGCTACACCTAGCTGTAGCAACTGCTACACCTAGCTGTAGCAACTGCTACACCTAGCTGTAGCAACTGCTACACCTAGCTGTAGCAACTGCTACACCTAGCTGTAGCAACTGCTACACCTAGCTGTAGCAACTGCTACAACTAGCTGTAGCAGCTACTACACCACCACTAGTGACCAACCCAATACTGATGCAACATCTCTCTCTCTCCCTGAGAGCCGTGAGAGTGAGTTTATAACCGGATTGGTCCTGAGAGAAAACGAAGATTGCAACTACCTATTAAAATTCATGATCAAACCTGGAACCCAGTGCGTGAGTCGACCATCTCTTACATACAATAAAAACATTAAAGGTTCGCTACTTTAAAACAAATATGATTTGACCAGGCCACACGGTGCCACGTGGCCTGGTGGCTAAACCTCTCGCTTCACACAGCGAGGGTTTGGGTTCGATTCCCAGAGAGGGTAGAAACATAGGGCGTGCTTCTTTACACCGGTTGTCTATGTTCACCCATCAGTAAAACAGGTACCTGGGTGTTAGTGGACTGGTGTGGGTCGCATCCTGGGACAAAACTAACCTAATTTGCGGGAAATGCTCAGCGTAACAAAGGACTTTCTATACAGAAGTATGTCACTGATGTCAGCTATGGTCTGTATACCTTGTACATGTACTTATAGTAAACATATTACTGTTGTAGGAGTAGTTTCAATATAAAGTGTAATAATTTATGTATTTAGCTTATACGCACCACTCCAGGTGATTACATACCTGAAATAACTAACATAGCCTAGCAATTTACCATGGATACAAGGAGCATCACTGCATCCACTCGTTGATTGGTAAATGGGGTTTAAAACTGCTTAATAACATATATATCGTAAATTTATATAATGTATTTATACTTTTTTTTTGTCAGTGAATAACTCACACTGACGACTCACTCGCCATGGGTTCTAACCCCCACCCGTTCCGTGGTTTGTTTGCAATCGTGGGATTACGATTTCGTGAGTCATGAACTATGGCACAAAACAAATATATAAAAAAGTAATTTATATAATCTTAAGACCTCATTAAGATCATTTGTCTTCTAAATATTGAGTTACCTTTAGCCTATGTGAATTTTGCACGTGTTGATGTTTAATATTCTTGTCAAGTCTCGACCTCTCGCTGGTGAATGGCAGAGTTAATGAGATAGGCTTCTCGCCTCACAGCTTGACATTCTTGTTATAATAACCTGCCTGCTTAGCTTTCAACATGCTTCGTGAACCACTAGTCCTGTTAAGGTTAAGTAAGATTCGTCAGGAAACAGGACGAGTGTTTCCTGACGCGGGTCTTAGTCATATGATAACCCGTCACTGGAGCTTTTGGCCATCTGATCGAAGCCTTCCAATGGCTTACCAGTCCACAGCTTTAAAAATCAAGGCTATAATTATAACCTTGCTTATTAGTATTTAAATCTATGTTGAAAACAGTATAAAATACCGACAAGTTGATGAGCAAGACGTGCAGATGTTGAAACGTTTCGCCTACACAGTAGGCTGAGTTCTCTACCAGGCTGAGGGACTGACCACCTCAATACTATTTCTCCAAGGTTGATGGACTGATTACATCATCTTTTCACTATTACACCTACTACCTTTGTATGTGACTGAAGAAGTCTATGTAAGCAAAGCGTCTCAACAATAAAGATACCCAATTGTTGCACATGTGTCTTACTCAGTATTAAAGTTTCCTATGCGGTACTGTGTCAAAACTCTCCTTACAGCCCAAGAAAATGCAATCTACCCACTCTTCTCCAGTCTTCTGTTACGTTGTCGTGGAACTCCTGTAAGTTTGTGACAGGATTTTCTACGAGGCTCTACTAGCAATAATTCCTCTCATGCATTATACTGCTACACCTATTTATGAATATAATTTAAGGATAAAATGTATTTAATGAGAATGATGAATGATGAGTTTCAAACGATAAAGACTTCAATATAATGAACTGATAACACTCAACCCATCAACTAACCAATCATCTTCTCTACCGCAGAATACATACACTCCAGCCCCCATCTTCGCTGAACCTCAAGCAGAGTGTTAAATTAGTCTTTCAGTAAGGGTCGGATATAAGGAGGTAAATTGAAAGAGGATGTCCACCACACATCAGGGGTCACTACACATCAGGGGCCACCATACACATCTGGGACCCCCGCACATCAAAGGCCCAGATACATAAGGGATCCCCATGCATATCAGTTGCCCCCCTTGCGGGAGGGTTCCCAAACATCAAGGGCCCCCATACATACCAAGGGGGGCCCTCATAAATCACGGGTCACCACACATCAGGGTCCCCATACACATCAAGGACTCCAATACATCAATAGGGTCCCCCACACATCAGGGAGCCCCACAAACATAAGGGTTCCCATACATCAGAGCCCCCCGACACTAAAGACCCCTCTCACATCAAGGGCCTCCCACTCAAGGTCACCACACACGAGGGTTCCCACACATCATCGGTACCCACATATAAGGTGTCTCCCCCACCAGGTGTCCCCCCACCAGGTGTCCCCCCCACCAGGTGTCCCCCACAACATCTACAAAATAAAGATACCCAGATGTCGCACCTGTGTCTTAACCAGCAACTTGTCAGTGTTACACATGTGTCTTAACCAGCAACTTGTCAGTGTTACACATGTGTCTTAACCAGCAACTTGTCAGTGTTACACATGTGTCTTAACCAGCAACTTGTCAGTGTTACACATGTGTCTTAACCAGCAACTTGTCAGTGTTACACATGTGTCTTAACCAGCAACTTGTCAGTGTTACACATGTGTCTTAACCAACCACTTGTCAGTGTTAGAAACAGTGATACCAATCCTGCTGAGCAAAATACATCAGTGTGGAAGGTACGAAGCCGTTCGGAAGAGTCATTCACAATTATCATTATTATAATCATAAATAAGCGCTAAACCCATCAGAGTCAAGATTCATTCACAAGTTACTGCATGTAGACCAATATCCCATTTTCTCCAATAAAAATTGGTAAATCAGCACCTACGCATCAAAGCCTATTTTAACTTTCCTTACACACACAACCCGCACATAGGAGACAGAAGCTTACGACGACGTTTCGCTCCGACTTGGACTTTGTAAGTGGTCCAAGTTGGACCGAAACGTTATCGAAAATTTCTCTCGTCTATGTGCGAGTTATTTGTGTATTGTTCCAGTCACGGTATTGTTCCAGTCACGGTATTGTTCCAGTCACGATATTGTTCCAGTCACGGTATTGTTCCAGTCACGGTATTGTTCCAGTCACGGTATTGTTCCAGTCACGGTATTGTTCCAGTCACGGTATTGTTCCAGTCACGGTATTGTTCCAGTCACGGTATTGTTCCAGTCACGGTATTGTTCCAGTCACGATATTGTTCCAGTCACGGTATTGTTCCAGTCACGGTATTGTTCCAGTCACGGTATTGTTCCAGTCACGGTATTGTTCCAGTCACGGTATTGTTCCAGTCACGGTATTGTTCCAGTCACGGTATTGTTCCAGTCACGGTATTGTTCCAGTCACGGTATTGTTCCAGTCACGGTATTGTTCCAGTCACGGTATTGTTCCAGTCACGGTATTGTTCCAGTCACGGTATTGTTCCAGTCACAGTATTGTTCCAGTCACGGTATTGTTCCAGTCACGGTATTGTTCCAGTCACGGTATTGTTCCAGTCACGGTATTGTTCCAGTCACGATATTGTTCCAGTCACAGTATTGTGGCTATTCTTTCTGTATGCCAGGTTTATATGCTGTTATGTGACCCGTTGTTCAGTCTCCACCACGGTCGTCAGGTTCAATTCCTTTAGTCTTACCTCATAACCCTTCACTCTGGGATCAGTCCCGTTGCTTACCTTTGAACTTTCTCCAGTTTTTTTTAGATTAAATCTATAAATCTTTATATGAGATACATTATTGTACAATATTTAAGTCATTTAGAAAAAAATATAATTAAGTTTTCACACGTAAAATCATTCCATACTTAATAAAATTATAAAAATTTTGCCTACACATTTTAATAACATTCTAAGTAAGGTATACTTGTGTTGAAAGTGTGAAGCCGATCGAAAGAGGCATTCTCAAGTTACTGATTGGAAGCCACTGAGTTATTTATATGTATATTGCAAAATTGGCACTTAACACATTTGATTTTATTTAATAATTACTCGATGACTGACTGATTCAGAAACCAGTGTAGGGTCAGGTCAGGTCAGGTCAGGTCAGGTCAGGTCATGTCATGTCAGGTCAGGCTTGTGGGGAAACAGGACAAAGTTTCCTGATGTGGGCAAAGTGATGACTTCAGATCCTCAGGTTGTGAGAAGCGTTGTCGCCAGGTTACTACCTGCTGTGTAGCCTGGCTACGTAGCCTGACTGTTGGCTAGCAGCTGCTAGCCAACAGCCTCATCCTTTAAGTACCACTATCACGAAGGAGATAGAGGATTATCCACTCAAGTGATCCTACAACCCTAGATTAATTCAAGTTGACCATCCTCCTCGTTGGGTATACAGTAGTACCCCCATATCCGCTGGGGATACCTTCCAGTGTCCTGCTGTGGATACCGAAACCGCGGATAGTAACAAACCCTATATAAACCATACCCCGGCTGGGATTGAACCCGCGGTCAGAGAGTCTCAAAACTCCAGCCCGTCACGTTAGCCACTAGACCAGCTAGCCACAATAAGATTCGTCCAACTAGGTATATTTCTACACCATAGGAAGGTTAGCACAGGCACCACTGTGACCACAAATGCAAGTTTTTACAGACGAATCTCCAGCTAGCGTGGCCGTGACTAACTCTAGCTTCACCGCGGGTTCAATCCCAGCCGGGGTATGGTTTGTTTGCAATCGTGTCATTACGATTTCGTGAGTCAAACCCTATATATAAGTCCGATACATACCTATTATCAAGTTTAATTGATAAATTATGCACAATAAGTGGAGAATTATCACCTTTTTTACTAATGGGAAGCACTTCAGGCTTCTCTTAGGCTTTGAAAAAGCTGTCAGTTTTCCTACTTTCACACTTTCGGGCCATTGTTATGCAAAATCAAGAGATATTTTTGGGCCACAGCAAAAAGTGGATAACTAAAACCGTGGCTACCGAATCAGTGGATACTGTGGTTCTACTGTATTTATTGTTGCATTTTATTCTTCAACTTATTGGCAACCTGGAGGTTACCTGGAGGTTATTCCGGGGATCAACGCCCCCGCGGCCCGGTCCATAACCAGGCCTCCCGATGGATCAGGGCCTGATCAACCAGGCAAGATATATTTCCAACATGATGTAATCCTTGTAACTAAGACCAGTGATGCAATATTCCTTAATGAATATGGTACCCGCTCAGCCATTGTACCTTATTACAGTGTCTGTTAGCAGACGGAGGATCGAGTTTAGCATCTCACATAAATATGCTATAATATATCCACTCCCAGCTATATGCTTTCCAAGAGGGGATAGATTACAATTTTGACTTGTCAGTTAGCAGTTTGAGAACAATAATACTAAAGGAATTTCAACTTTATTGACTTAAGAATTAGGGAGATTGACACAAGTCAGTCCATCTATCATCATTCTATCAAACAGGAGGAGCCACATGTCTATGGTGCCTCCAGCAAGGTAAGCCGACTCTTGGATGTCACTACCGGCTGGGTTACAAGTATCTTTGGCAAGTAAATCACCACCACCAGATGTAGACCAAACGAAATGTAAACTTTGCCAGATGGACTATTGTCACACCCTGCGTCATTATGTACTGGAGTGCGTCACACCCTGCGTCATTATGTACTGAAGTGCGTCACACCCTGCGTCATTATGTACTGGAGTGCGTCACACCCTGCGTCATTATGTACTGGAGTGCGTCACACCCTGCGTCATTATGTACTGGAGTGCGTCACACCCTGCGTCATTATGTACTGAAGTGCGTCACATCCTGCGTCATTATGTACTGGAGTGCGTCACACCCTGCGTCATTATGTACTGGAGTGCGTCACTCCCTGCATCATTATGTACTGGAGTGCGATAAAAATAATGAATCTAGAGACAACTCACTCAGAAATGCTCAAGATATGTCTAAGTATTTTATCCACAGTGGTATATTACAGACCATTCTGGAGGAATACCCTGACTTTGCTAGCTGTAAATAATGCATTACCACGTGTGTGTGTGTGTGTGTGTGTGTGTGTGTGTGTGTGTACTCGCCTAGTTGTACTCACCTAGTTGAGATTGCAGGGGTCGAGTCCAAGCTCCTGGCCCCGCCTCTTCACTGGTCGCTACTAGGTCACTCTCCCTGAGCCGTGAGCTTTATCGTACCTCTGCTTAAAGCTATGTATGGATCCTGCCTCCATTACATCGCTTCCCAAACTATTCCACTTCCTGACTACTCTGTGGCTGAAGAAATACTTCCTAACATCCCTTTGATTCATCTGTGTCTTCAGCTTCCAACTGTGTCCCCGTGTTGTTGTGTCCAGTCTCTGGAACATCCTGTCTTTGTCCACCTTGTCAATTCCTCTAAGTATTTTGTAAGTCGTTATCATGTCCCCCCTATCTCTCCTGTCCTCCAGTGTCGTCAGGTTGATTTCCCTTAACCTTTCCTCATAGGACATACCTCTTAACTCTGGGACTAGTCTTGTTGCAAACCTTTGCACTTTCTCTAGTTTCTTTACATGCTTGGCTAGGTGTGGGTTCCAAACTGGTGCCGCATACTCCAATATGGGCCTAACGTACACGGTGTACAGGGTCCTGAACGATTCCTTATTAAGATGTCGGAATGCTGTTCTGAGGTTTGCTAGGCGCCCATATGCTGCAGCAGTTATTTGGTTGATGTGCGCTTCAGGAGATGTGCCTGGTGTTATACTCACCCCAAGATCTTTTTCCTTGAGTGAGGTTTGTAGTCTCTGGCCCCCCTAGACTGTACTCCGTCTGCGGTCTTTTTTGCCCTTCCCCAATCTTCATGACTTTGCACTTGGTAGGATTGAACTCCAGGAGCCAATTGCTGGACCAGGTCTGCAGCCTGTCCAGATCCCTTTGTAGTTCTGCCTGGTCTTCGATCGAATGAATTCTTCTCAACAACTTCACGTCATCTGCAAACAGGGACACCTCGGAGTTTATTCCTTCCGTCATGTCGTTCACAAATACCAGAAACAGCACTGGTCCTAGGACTGACCCCTGTGGGACCCCGCTGGTCACAGGTGCCCAATCTGACACCTCGCCACGTACCATTACTCGCTGCTGTCTTCCTGACAAGTATTCTTTGATCCATTGTAGTGCCTTCCCTGTTATCCCTGCTTGGTCCTCCAGTTTTTGCACTAATCTCTTGTATGGTACTGTGTCAAACGTGTGTGTGTGTGTGTGTGTGTGTGTGACCCAACAATTAATATTTGCACCAATAACTCATTACAGTTGTGACCGGGTGTGGACGTGTGAATTGCTCATTACTCTATAATTTGATCATGATTGTAGCCATGTATACATGTAAGTAAATTTACTTACAGGATTCATTACCTTTGTAACTTGTGAGTTCATTAGCTATCAAAACTTAGGGGGGCCATTATGTACCTCTGTACTCCGTAAATACCTTTCTAACTTGTCATGATTGTGACCAGATCTACCTGGAGATCATTACCTCTGTAACTTGCTCAGCTATCAAAACTTTGGGGTCCAGTCCCTGGACTCATTATGTACCTCTGTAATCTTTTGACTACCACCCACAGGACGGGTATGGGGTGCATAATAAACATTAAACTAACATAGAGACAGAAGCAAGATAAGTTTGCATATTTCGATCTCCTATAGACATCTGCTGAAAATGACCTCGGTTATAATAATATCTTTATTTACTACCAGTACATGTACAAGGTATACAGACCATAGCTGACATCAGTGACATACTGCTATATAGAAAGCCACTTGTTATGCTGAGCATTTCCCGCAAATTAGGCCAGTGTTGTCCCAGGATGCGACCCACACCAGTCCACTAACACCCAGGTACCCATTTTGCTGATGGGTGAACAGGGACATCAGGTGTCTTTTGGAAACACGCCCCTAATGTTTTCCAGCCGTACCGGAGGAGATTCGAACTCCGGACCTCAGTGTGTGAGCTGAGTGCGCTAGCGATCGAATTTGTAAAGGGTTCTTGATCCAAGGAATTGCAGCTGTCATTCTCTTCCTAGGATAAAATGTGATTACCTTCGAGCGATCGAGCTAGTAAAGGGTCCTTGATCCAAGTAATTGCAGCTGCCATTCTCTTCTGTTCCTTAGGCTCTATACGGCTGTGTGCGCCGAGTGCAATTTTGTGTTCAATGTACATCACATGTAACCAAATTTCTCTGTCACCCGAGGCCATATTTACCGACTACTTCCTTGGATGTGTGCATCATCCTAGCATGGAGAGACCTGCTTATGTTAGGTAAGAGAACACATGTCAAACTAATCTGACATTCTATTGTGGTAATATATAGCTCTCCAGGAGTTTTTTCAAGCCGTTCCAAATAATACAAGAACACACAGGGTATATATATAGGTATTAGTGTGAGGTACAAGGCATAATATAATCGCTGTAAGTAGTAGTAGTAATACTAGTAGTAGTAACTGTAGTGGTACTTGTGGTACCAGTAGTAGTAGATCTGTCTCAGGGTGAGAAGGAGGGGTTCCTTGGAAAGATATCTTGCAAGTATGTGTAACTTGGGCTTCAACTCTCATCCCTCGGGTTGGCTATCACATAACTTGAGTCGATCTTTCTGTAAGAGTTTTATAGCTATAACCAGTGACAGTTACACATATTCTCTCCCACACTATTTTCAGTCTGGTTCACTGACCGATACCCATTAATGTACATAATGTAAATAAATATTTATACGTTTTGGTGGAGGGAATGTATGTTAAACTATATTCTGGTATAGATCTTATTTTTTATATATTGATTGCTGTACTGGCTGCATTATAAGATGGTGTATAGCACTGCCATGTACTACGAGGCTAGTGAAAAAACTTGTCCTCGTGATATGGGGGTTTTGTTCTGAAGGTATTTGTCTCTGGTTACTCTGTTTCGTTGTTTATGTCCCCAGAGTGAGACAGGCGTCTGGTGATGTTTACGTTGCGTGCTCTGCCGGAATAGTTTCTGCAACACTGTCAGTACATTGCTCATTCTATAAACATTGAATACTATCATTTAACCAGTGGGAAACTTCCTTTGTTAATACACAACAAATTAATGTCTGGTCCGTCAGCCATGCGTATGCGCACATAAATGCGTTTATATGTGTGAAAAGTACATATACAAATGAAATATTTGTATGTCGTTCAAAATAGAGTAGCAGCTCACTGCTGATGTAGCCTTTATATTAAAGAAATAAAAACAAAATCGTCACGAGGTTAGCGCCATTATATATTCTTTGATTTATAATGACTACATTATCTACTAATGTATGTAGTTATTATAATGTGATATGTAAATTCCTCTCCCTTCCCTCCCTTCCCTCTGTCTCTCATGTGTTATTTCTCTTGTGTGCACTCTGGAATGAAGGAGATATTTTCATAAAAATTTAATTTCTCCCGTGCATGGGATGAGCTATCCTGAGAGATGGTAATTCCTTAGTGATGGAACTCCAGCTCTGCTGGAACGGAACCCTGAAGCTGCCGTAGCTGAACGGAACCCTGAAGCTGCCGTAGCTGAACGGAACCCTGAAGCTGCCGTAGCTGAATTAAACCCTGAAGCTGCCGTAGCTGAACGGAACCCTGAAGCTGCCGTAGCTGAATTAAACCCTGAAGCTGCCGTAGCTGAACGGAACCCTGAAGCTGCCGTAGCTGAACGGAACCCTGAAGCTGCCGTAGCTGAATTAAACCCTGAAGCTGCCGTAGCTGAACGGAACCCTGAAGCTGCCGTAGCTGAACGGAACCCTGAAGCTGCCGTAGCTGAACGGAACCCTGAAGCTGCCGTAGCTGAACGGAACCCTGAAGCTGCCGTAGCTGAACGGAACCCTGAAGCTGCCGTAGCTGAACGGAACCCTGAAGCTGCCGTAGCTGAACGGAACCCTGAAGCTGCCGTAGCTGAACGGAACCCTGAAGCTGCCGTAGCTGAACGGAACCTTGAAGCTGCCGTAGCTGAACGGAACCCTGAAGCTGCCGTAGCTGAACGGAACCCTGAAGCTGCCGTAGCTGAATTAAACCCTGAAGCTGCCGCAGCTGAACGGAACCCTGAAGCTGCCGTAGCTGAACGGAACCTTGAAGCTGCCGTAGCTGAACGGAACCCTGAAGCTGCCGTAGCTGAACGGAACCCTGAAGCTGCCGTAGCTGAACGGAACCCTGAAGCTGCCGTAGCTGAACGGAACCCTGAAGCTGCCGTAGCTGAACGGAACCCTGAAGCTGCCGTAGCTGAACGGAACCCTGAAGCTGCCGTAGCTGAACGGAACCCTGAAGTTGCCGTAGCTGAACGGAACCCTGAAGCTGCCGTAGCTGAACGGAACCCTGAAGCTGCCGTAGCTGAACGGAACCCTGAAGCTGCCGTAGCTGAATTAAACCCTGAAGCTGCCGTAGCTGAACGGAACCCTGAAGCTGCCGTAGCTGAATTAAACCCTGAAGCTGCCGTAGCTGAACGAAACCCTGAAGCTGCCGTAGCTGAACGGAACCCTGAAGCTGCCGTAGCTGAACGGAACCCTGAAGCTGCCGTAGCTGAACGGAACCCTGAAGCTGCCGTAGCTGAACGGAACCTTGAAGCTGCCGTAGCTGAACGGAACCCTGAAGCTGCCGTAGCTGAATGAAACCCTGAAGCTGCCGTAGCTGAACGAAACCCTGAAAAAAAAAAAACCATACCCCGGCTGGGATTGAACCCGCGGTCAGTGTGTCTCAAAACTCCAGCCCGTCGCGTTAGCCACCCTGAAGCTGCCGTAGCTGAACTCTTAATGGAATATTTGGTATCTTCAATGCCCTACTGAAGTCTCCCAGCTCAGGTTTATATATTTCAACACTATTGACCATAATCCCCACCCTGCGTGATATAATATAACAAGGAAATCTAGTTAGATTTTGCTCCCACTGTGTTACTATCATCTATAATAGAATAGTGCACTGCTGATGCATCCAAATTTGTTAAAAAAAAGCCTACATCTCCCTCTGGCATGTAAGTTAGGTAAGATTTGTCAGGAAACAGGAAGTATATAATACACTTGGAGGTCGTGCTAGTCTCTGACTTTCCCTCCGTTGCTTTGCTCGTCAAGATTTTCTCCGCCTCACCTTGGCAGTATACAAGTCTCCAGTCTGTCGTTTCAGCTTCACAATAGAATTCTTCTCTAGGCTGAGGGGCTGACTACCTCAAAACTACGTCTTCCAGGGTGATAAACCGATTATGTAGTCTTTGCATCTCTGCTGTTTCTGCTGCTACCTCTGTATTCGACTTAAGAAGCCTACTATATAGGCAAAACGTTTCGGAATAAAGATAACTAATTGTTGCCCATGTCTTTTCAACTTATCGGCACTGTGTACCATTATCATAGTTTAACACTCCTGATCGCCTTGCAATACACCTCGGTACATCATCAGATGCAGCATTCTTCACCTGACCTCAGCATTCTGAACCGGACTATAAATACTCGCGTTCCTTCCACCCCAGGTAGTTCTGTTTGTGACTTGAAAAAGCCCACTGTGTGGGCGAAACGTAGTCAATAAAGGATCACATTATACTGCATTTGTGTTTATATTTCCATTGCAATACACCTGTTGAGATGGCAAGAGTTAGCAGGCCAAGGGCCGACTCAGAGTAAGTTTCTCTTGCACTTGAGTCGGCAAAGCTTACATAATATAACAATAATATCTATTTCTACATGTACAAGGTACACAAGTACATGTACAAGGTATACAGACCATAGCTGACATCAGTGACATACTGCTATATAGAAAGCCGTTTGTTATGCTGAGCATTTCCTGCAAATTTGGTCAGTTTTGTCCCAGGATGCGACCCACACCAGTCCACTAACACCCAGGTACCTATTTTACTGATGGGGAACATGGACCACCGGTGTAAGGAAACGCGAAATGTTTCTACCCTCGGCGGAAATTGAACCCGGACATCACCGTGTGAAGCGAGAGCTTTAGCCACCGAGCCACGGGGCTTTTTGCCAAGAAGTATGACAGAGAGGAGACATTATCGTCGTATGAGTGGAGTGAGTTTTAGTTTGCAAAAATCAGTCGTATCATTTTTTCTGAGGTAGGCTGGTCAATTTTAAGAGTAGTTTGAAAATCAGGAAGAAGCTTTTGCAATGACAGATCGAGCACTGGGCAGTATTTGTTCACACGGAGTTACGAAGGGAAAACGCAGAAGTAAGATACATTTGGCGTGTGTGATGCATAGACGTGAGGTTTAACTTGAATGCGCGTCTATCTGGGCTGTTATAAACGTATTTTACTAGAGACATTTTCTAAATTGTGCAAGT
Source organism: Cherax quadricarinatus (assembly GCF_038502225.1). Taxonomy (NCBI): domain Eukaryota; kingdom Metazoa; phylum Arthropoda; class Malacostraca; order Decapoda; family Parastacidae; genus Cherax; species Cherax quadricarinatus. The sequence goes on from NC_091382.1 coordinate 10,935,907, forward strand.
CAGAGGGAGTCTACATGTGCAACATCTGGGTATCTTTACTTGTAGACGTTTCGCCATCCAGTGGTTTTATCAATACAGGAACATAATGTGAAGAATGTAGAACTGCAAAAGATGAGGTAATCAGTCCCTCAGCCTTTGAAGTGGATGATGATCACCGTAGTCGTGAAGACTACGGTATCACAGACCAGCTCGTGTAGTTGGTGTTAGTGTTTTTCTTGAGGATGGTGTACTTGTCTTTGAGACAGTTCAACTGAATAAATTATTATGGAAGAGCCCATTCTTCTTAGTTTTCCTTAGGGCAATACTCCAGGGACAGAGGGATATCAGAGAAAAACTATTCAGTTGACACAGTAACACTGAGTGATCAGCTTCCACGAGCCTAAAAGATACAGCCACAGGTGACATCAAAGGTAAATCATCTGAACCTCGCATGCTAGTACACGTGGGCCCCGCTTTACAGCGTTTGCTTTACGGAGTTTCGCTAATGCAGCGGTTTTTAGTTACACCCATTCTTCATTTATTCAGACTTCCTACAATAAATATATTGACCACTCACTATAAGGACGAAATTATTTTAAGTAAATGTGTGCACTGTATATGCAATTTTTAGGCCTAATTCTATTGCTCACTTAATATATGATAGTGTAAACATGAGGCTTTTATATGAATTTTCGAAGTGAAAAATGGGTGAATTTGAATCCACCACGGAACGGGTGGGTTCAAATCCCACCAGTTCTGTGGCTTGTTTACAATCGTGTTATTATGATTTCCTGGGTCAGAATTTTAGTTTTGACTTACTCCTAGGGTTTGGGTTCCTAAAATGTTTAATATACATCTTTCTTCATTCCTTCTGCTGTCAATGCTCTTGCCTAACACACCAAGTGTCCATGGTTCAGTCCCTGGCACGGGTGGAAACGTTGGGCATGTTTCCTTCACGTGCTGTCCCTATTCACCTAGCGGTGATTAGGTACCTCGGTGTTAGTCGACTGGTGTGGGTGGCATCCTGGGGGACAAGATTAAAGAACTATAATGGAAATAATAGTCCTCGATGACGTGAACTTGATAAAGCATCCCTTAATTAGGACAACTAAGTAATTACCAGATTTTTTTTTTTCTATGACTTTTCAATATTTCGCTCATAACTCTAGATGGCCTCATCCGATCGCCGTCAAATTTTCCATGCATGTGTTGGATTATCGTAACAAGAGAAGGTCCAGTATTCAACCGAGGACTCCTAGCAACACAGATAAGAGAAGCAATACTATAAGGAAAACTTCTACTTCTGGCCAGGCCTCAACCCTCACCACCCACCGGCACCGCCATGACACTCATCTGAAAACAATAACAAACATGGCCGCCGTCACAAATATTCAAAACTTGGCAGACGATGCAACATCCCCCCAATGAAAAGCAGGGGTGTCACTAGCACGTTAAGAGACAATACAATAAGTGTCAGGGGGCCCGAGACTGTTCAACTGCCTCCCAGTATACATAAGGGGGATTACCAATAGACCCCTGGCAGCCTTCAAGCAGGCACTGGACAAGCACCTAAAGTCGGTACCTGACCAACCGGACTGTAGCTCGTACGTTGGATTGCATGCAGCCAGCAGTAACAGCCTGGTTGATCAGGCTCTGATCCACCAGGAGGCCTGGTCAAAGACCGGGCCGCGGGGGCGTTGACCCCCGGAACTCTCTCCAGGTAAACTCCAGGAACATCAAGAGCGAAAGAGAAAGAGTCGACTTACAACTTACTGATGTCATGAACAATTTCCAAGACCACTTAGACCAACAACAGCTGTGTGACTCAGTCGTAGTGAACAACAAACACCTTCCATCAACTACATCTCAGGAAACATGTAAACAAACCACATTAAAACTGATCCTAGACCATCTTCATCTCAACATACCAAGTGATATCATAAATGAGTGTCAAGTGATAGGCTATTAACCTGGAAAGAAATCGGTAATACTAAAATTTAACTGTACCTCTCAAAGAAATAGCCTATTAACTACGTCCATTACAATGAGAAGTGATGTTTATGTGAACGAATGCCTGACCAAACTACGACGAAATCTCCTTTACAGACTAAAAAAAAGCTGAAACATGACCGGAAAATCCATCAGTGCTTTGCGAGGGATGGAAAAATTTGCTGTTAAAAAGGAATCAACAGGAAAGAGATATTTTACCTCCACTGAACATGAACTAAAAAAATTCCTAAAAGATTCTGGCCTGACTGAATCAGAATAAAAATAAAGTCTATACTCACCTTCCACCAGCAGTGTTATCAAACTTTTAATTATTTATTTGACAGCAGTAAATTGTCGAAGTTGTTCAAACACTACTTCATTTATACTTATAATTATCTTTTACCAGACTATTAGTATAGACCTCAATTTTTTTTAATTACTTCACATTCTGTACTGTGCTATATTATGCTAACTTTTACCTTTACTGTCTTATTTTTACCATTTATAAATATTTTTCCTTTTTTAAATTTCTTATTAACTGTTATTTAAGATAAGAAATTTTACTTTTTATTAATATCTTTTTTTGCCAAATTTTCCCATTCACAGGTACATGCATTCTGCTGATCAGGACCCCTATGCATGTACGTCTGGACTTCGATTAGGTTGTGATCGGAATGAGTTGTTTTTGATATTCTTATGTCTCTTATCAGGTCCTCATTATTTGTGAAGATAAGGTCAAGTGTGTTTTCTAGTCTTGTTGGCTCCACTATCTGCTGGCTTAAGGTGTGTTTTTCGCAGAGACTTAGTAGCTCATGTGTGTGTGACCTTTCATCTGCGCTACCTCCGGGGATTGTTTCAGCTATAACATTATTTGCTACATTCTTCCATTTTGTATGCCTTAGGTTGAAATCACCAAGCAGTGAGATGTTTGGGGATGGAGCTGGAAGGTTTTCCAGACAGTAATCAATTTTCAGTAGCTGTTCCTTGAACTGTTGTGAGGTTGCATCTGGTGGCTTATATACAACCACAATGACTAGGTTTTGGTTCTCGATCTTTATTGATAGAACTTCAACTACCTCATTTGTGGTGTTCAGCAACTCAGTGCAGATGAGGGACTCATTGACGTACAGGCCAACCCCCCCCCTTGTTGCCTGTTCATTCTGTCGCATCTAAAAAGGTTGTAACCACTTATCCATATTTCACTGTCAAAGTGATCTTGTGTGTGAGTCTCTGTGAAGGCTGTAAACATTGCATTAGACTCCTCTAGAAATCCACTGATAAAAGGTATTTTGTTGAAGATTGAGACACTTATACAGCATATGGGAATCTTTATTCAGGAAACGTTTCGCCACACAGTGGCTTCATCAGACCAATACAAAGAGGAAGGCGTAAGGAGAGGAGTATGAGGTAGTCAGTCCCTCAGCCTGGAGTCGATGTGTTCAGTCCATCAATCTTGTAGAATGTACAGCATAGGGCCGTAGACGTGGCTTATATACTGTAGTGAGGTGAGGTGAAGCGGGCGGAGGCGGGGTCATAGTGGTACCATCCACTAGTCGAAGTAGGTCTTCGTCCAAAGGTTGAACAAGTGTTGAAGAATTCTTTGTAACAAGATACCATGATGCTGCAGTGTCTGACAGTTGTGATGAATGGTTTGAAAAACCGACAGTATATAAGCCACGTCTACGGCCCTATGCTGTACATTCTACAAGATTGATGGACTGAACACATCGACTCCAGGCTGAGGGACTGATTACCTCATACTCCTCCTCTCCTTACGCCTTCCTCTTTGTATTGGACTGATGAAGCCACTGTGTGGCAAAACGTTTCCTGAATAAAGATTCCCATATGCTGTATAAGTGTCTCAATCTTCAACTTGTCGGTTTTTCAAACCATTCATCACAGGTATTTTGTTGTTGGTGGATGGCTTAAGACCCTGTATATTAGCAAATATGAACGAGGTTGTATTCTGTGTTTGTTGGGGAGGGGGGGATTTTGTTATTGGCATCAGTAGTTGTAGTTCTGTAGGGCCATGGGTGGCCACTGGCTGCACCTCCAGTCCAACAAGGCTCCAAGGTGGTGGACTTTTTGTTATTTCCTTCCATTTTCTTTTTCCGTTTCCTGCCACTAAAAAATCACCTGGAGTTGGGCTGTCTTAGCTACTATTGTTTGTCTTGTGGGGTCTGTGCCTCCTGGTCCCTTTTAGATGGTATGCAGGGCAGTCGATGTTGTAACACTGCTTCTGGAGGACCGAGGAGTGACACATTTTTGGGTGAAAGAAAGTACAGGAAGAAGAACGACACACTCCTTCAGACAGGAGGTCGCTACATTTTTTGGGATGGTCAAAGTTGCATGTCCCATTTTTTTCCCCTGTTATTCCATGCTTACAGATGCCCCAAGCATAATATTTGCACAAATTCACCTTTGGTTGAGAATTGTTGGGAGGTGTGTTGTCAATTTCTGCAGGTTCTGGGACTGCACTATAATCCTCAGTATCCAAGCCAGGGCCACCCCGTCCTGGATTCCATCTACTTTCCCCAGTAGAGGAAGGAGGAGGAGACTCCTCTCCAACATCTGTACTGTGGGCCACGGTCTTGTGCAATGATGGTTGTATATTTACGGTTTTAGATGGTTGTATATTTACTGTTTTTGTGGTGGTTTTGGTAGTGTCCCTAGGAGAGTCTGGGCTGGCAGTAAGGCTGGGGGCTGGGTCTGGGTCAGCACTGAGGCTGGGGGCTGGGGCTGGGTCTGGGTCAGCGGCTGGGCCTGGGCCAGCACCAGCACTGTGGGTATTAGTGCTATGACTGGGGGATGGGTCTGGCTTAGCACCATGTGGGTGACTAGATAGTTTCGAGTCATCTGTTGTGGTATGGACATTCTGCATTTTTTGATTCACTATCTCTTTCTCCCATGTTTTATATATTTTTGGTAGACTATCCACGGGTACCTAACACACACCACTGGTACCTAACACACACCACCGGTAGCTAACCACATAAAAACTACCACAGCTTGCACATATCCAAAATAAACTTATTTAATATCTGTGACTCCCTCTAATTTACACTAAAGGCTCAACATAAAATACTGAATATAGTTTTTGCTACATAATTCTTAAGTTAGTCATAAGGTTGCCTAAGACACTAGATTATAGCAGCTTTAATACAAACTGTATCATGCTAGGACCAGATCATTCCTGGCCTGGTGGTTAACGCTCTCGCTTCACACGGCGAGGGCCTGGGTTCGATTCCCAGCCAGAGTAGAAACATTGGACGTGTTTCTTTCCACCTGTTGTCTATGTTCCCCATCAGTAAAATGGGTACCTGGGTGTTAGTCGACTGGTGTGGGTCGCATCCTGGGACACTGACCTAAGGAGGCCTGGTCACAGACCGGGCCGCGGGGGCGTTGACCCCCGGAACTCTCTCCAGATAAACTCCAGATAAACTATCTCACTTTTGTAAATCTAGTTACTCACTACAACTACTTCACTTTAATACCAGTATGATCCATAACCTGTGTCAATATAGAGTAATAAATAGTATTAATCTGCCCAAAATGCTTAGGCCTACCTAGGCATACTAGTGGCCTTCTTAGCAATAATTATTTTATAATATGCAATAATTTATATGTAAACCCGACATTTTAATATCAACAGAGAAATAAAGAATTTTAATTTTTAATTTTAATTTTAATTCTGGGTGGCTAACCCTCCCCCGCATTAAAAATCCCAACAAATCGTACGTCAGTATTTTGTCTTCCAGTGCACCAAAAACGATGTGTTAGTGATCTTGCAATCAGGAGAGGCAAGAACAACCTGCTCTATATCCATGTTGTCCTGGATGGTACAACTGATGTGATTCCATGTACTGAACAATGGTGTAAGTAATTGGCAACTTTATTCAGGTATACACAAATACATAGATCATCATACATAGCAGCATATGTGTAAAGAACCTGGGATAACCCAAAAAAAAAGTCAGTGACTTGTTTCCATTGGTGTCCTCCATTGGGGTGCCCTAAAAAACTCTTTCGAACATGTTGACAACGAGCATCATCAGTGCTATTGTTGCAAAACCTGAATGGGTTACAATGTATATTATGTACATGTATATAATGTATATTACATTTTCATATAATTTTATATTGCTTATATTTGCGATAATAGCTAAATCGTAAATATATTGCTTTATATTATTATTTGACTTCGTTACTTTTGTTATGTAGGATGTAACATATTTTGTGCTCATAGTTCAAGTCTTGATTGTTTAACTACTGTAATTATCACTCTTTGCTCGTTACTCTGCCGGCTTCTGTTGCTGAGCTGCAGCTGTCCACGGAGCTATCACGTGATGGGGGGGGGTTGTTCTCACCTCGTCTGAAGTATTCAGTCTGGTCTAGACTCGCTTGGTGGTTGGACGTATTCTTGACAAGAAGTGCCTAAATCTCCCTTATTGGCCCTTGTTGGAAGATCGTCTCTATAGCTTTCTTGTAGGTTCTGTGGAACTCTGTTCACAGAACATTATATAGACTTAGTGATTTTCGACGTTGTACTGAAGTTGTGTGTCTCTTAGACACAGACGGGAGAGATACATGATTATATACACCTGGAAAATCCTAGAGGGACTAGTACCGAACTTGCACACGAAAATCACTCACTACGAAAGCAAAAGACTTGGCAGACGATGCAACATCCCCCCAATGAAAAGCGGGGGTGTCACTAGCACGTTAAGAGACCATACAATAAGTGTCAGGGGCCCGAGACTGTTCAACTGCCTCCCAGCATACATAAGGGGGATTACCAACAGACCCCTGGCAGTCTTCAAGCTGGCACTGGACAAGCACCTAAAGTCGGTTCCTGACCAGCCGGGCTGTGGCTTGTACATTGGTTTGCGTGCAGCCAGCAGCAACAGCCTGGTTGATCAGGCTCTGATCCACCAGGAGGCTTGGTCACAGACTGGGCCGCGGGGGCGTTGACCCCCGGAACTCTCTCCAGGTAATACTCCAGGTAAACTCTGAGAAACTCAGGTCCTGAGCTGTAGCTTCTGACCTAATTTGTACTGGTATCTGTGTATTGTCACAGTTGGGGATTTTCTTATGCTGAACTTAGATTCATTAGTATGGGAGTTTGGTGACTTTTGTGGAGGATCTGCAGATGGTCCCTACTTAGTGTCATTATATTATCTCCTTGTTCCTGATTCTGTGTCGCAGTTGCTTGTTATATTGCTATTGGGCTTAGCATTCTTTTTATTGTTCAAACAGACTGTTCTGATTGCCAGTTGGTCAAGAAGTTAGTTTATTTGAGGACTTTGTCAGTCACTTGTTTAAGTCTAGTCGAGTCGTGAGACATAGCGAACTACTTAGAGCACTTACACACATACACACACTTATTTGTATATAGTATTAAATGTTAATGTACCAGACGGTACTTAAGAATTATAAATGTGATATGTGCTTTCAGCACAATAATACTGTACACGAGAGAAGTGATATTATTAATTTGTTTTAACTGATTAATTTAATTTGCTTTGATCTCATACCTCTAGACATTATTAATAAAATTATTAAATTTTAATTTCTCTAGTTAGTAGCCTACCAGTTGTAATCCTGAAGCACTAATAATTCTTATTGAATTCTAATGGATAATTGGACAAGGATACTGACTAACTGTTACGAAAACCCAGTAACAGGCTGGATGCTAGAAGGGCAGTCCTTTCTAGTATTCACTGGAGATCTCTAAGCTTTTAGAATCGCGTTTTTTGTAACAGCTATTCATCGATTTGTTGTATGCAACTGTTTTACTATCAACTTCAAGCTAAAGCTCTCATTTTTAATGAATGTTGGATGTTACCAGATCATCGACTGTCTCCAAAGGCTAAGCCACGTGAAAAATATTTTTTTGTAATATCTGGTAAATGTGGAGCAAGAAGAAACATAGGTAGTATATTTCACAGAAAATCTCCCTTTAATCACGCAGAAGAGAAAACATTAACCTCCTGCAAGACAAATTTAATGTTTGATGGTGCGTGTAACTGGGAAAAACTGACTGGATAGAGAAGAATAAGAAGTTTAATCCAAGATAACACTAGGCGTGGCTGGAAGTGTGGAGCTGGGTTGTTCTCAGCTGGAAGATGTGCCCAGCAGGACACAGATGGAGTAATGTAGGCCGGGTGAGTCTGGGTTAAGGTTAAAAGAGCTAGGCTGATTATAATTACAATCAGAAAGAAGCGCTAAACCACAAGTGTTAAACAGAAAGCTAGGCTGAGTAAAGCTTAACAGAACGGGAAGGGTATGATTTTTAACTAGATATATCAACAGTATACTGCTACCCTATCCTATACGTTATATAATGTAAACAAGAGCAGTTTCCCCTGTCATATTGATTCAAGCAGGCCAAGATGAGTTCGGATTTTTAACCCCGGAGGGTTAGCCACCCAGGATAACACAAGAAAGTCAGTGTGTCATCGAGGACTGTCTGTCTTATTTCCATTGTGGTCCGTCAGACAGTGATATTTGTCAGGCTGGGCTGACACACTTCAGTAGGGCAGTGAGGATGTAAAGTATTTTAGTACTAGGAAAACTATCATTGGAATTTCAAGAGTGATAGAGAGGGACTAGGTGAGGAAGGGAGAATTATGTTGAGCTGGAGTGGTTGGGCCAGGAAGGCGGTGTGCCAGGCCGGTATTTGTATCATTTACCCGGGAATTGAAGTGAAGCAAGAATTCGTTTTTCTTGTCTGGATTCAGCGGGAGGAATTTTATTCCCCTCGAAGGTGATTTACAATTTATTTGGAGGAACTATGAACATCTCCTTGATCTGTATTCCCTCGAACGCAGGCGAGAGAGATACATGATAATATATACATGGAAGGTCCTGGAGACATTGGTACCAAACCTGCACACGAAAATCACTTTATATGAAAGCAAAAGACTCGGCAGGAGATGCAATATTCCCCCGATGAAAAGCAGGGGCGCAACGAGTACACTGAGAAACAACACAATAAGTGTCTGGGGCCCAAGACTGTTCAGTTGCCTCCCGGCATACATAAGGGGGATTACCAATAGACCCCTGACTGTCTTCAAGAAGGCACTGGACAGGCACCTAAAGTCAGTACCTGACCAACCGGCTGTGGTTCGTACGTCAGCTTGCGTGCGGCCAGCAGTAACAGCCTGGTTGATCAGACCCTGATCCACCATGAGGCCTGATCTCAGACCGGGCCGCGGGGGCGTTGACCCCCGAAACCCTCTCCAGGTAAACTCCAGGTAAACCTGTAGTTACATTTTTGTATACCAAAGTTAGGAACAGGAAACTATTGGTCTTTAGGAATTTCCTAAGTCAAAATTATGTCTATCTCTGTTAGATTTAAATTTATAAAATACGTTAAGGTTACAATCCACCTAACATCAAAAATACATTACAAAACACCTACCTTGGTATGAATGCTCAGTGGCAATAGTTTACATATGATTTATTTATTAATTTAGTAATTTTAGCATACATACAGAGGTACAAAAAAATACAGGTAAGAGCAGCATGCCAAAGCCACTTATACTATGCATAGCATTACGGGCTGGCTTAAAATTAACTTAAGATTAACTAAGCAATGATGAAATCAGTGATAAGACATTATTGTAAACAGATAACTATAAAGCACAAGTGAGTATTACAAAGACAGGTCATGTGGTTGCATGCATTGTTGTACACAGTCGAATGGAGTATTCTGTTAGGTAGTGTATTTAAAAAAATAACAAAGTTAGGTTTAACATTTGTGTGATATAATTGTGAGTAACATTTAGGATATACAATTTATAAGGTTCAGTTATTCAGTATTTATTTGGTTTTGAGTGAGTAAGTGAACTTTGAGAAGAGACTTGAATTTATAAACAGGTAGTGTTTCTTTTATATTTACAGGTAATGAATTCCAGATTTTAGGGCCTTTTATGTGCATTGAGTTTTTGCATAGCGTGAGATGGACACGAGGGACATCAAAGAGTGATCTGTGCCTTGTGTTATGGTCATGTGTTCTGTTGAGGTTGGCAAGGAGATGTTTGAGGGGAGGGTTAATATCAGAGTTAAGTGTTCTATGTATGTAATAGGTGCAATAATAAGTATGGATGTTTTTTATGGTGAGTAGGTTGAGTGTTTTGAATATTGGTGGAGTGTGTTGCCTGTAGTGAGAATTTGTTATCATTCTAACTGCAGCCTTTTGTTGGGTAATTAGTGGTCTGAGATGGTTAGTTGTTGTTGAGCCCCATGCACAAATTCCATAGGTGAGATAGGGGTAAATAAGAGAGTGATATAGGGCCAGGAGGGCTGACTGGGAACATAGTACCGTATCTTCGATAGTATGCCTACAGTCTTGGAAATTTTCTTAGAAATTTGTTGTATATGTGTATGAAATTTGAGTCTATTATCAAGGTGGATTCCTAAGAATTTTCCCTCTGTTAGCTTTGTGATAGGTGATCTGTTTATCGTTTTGTTAAGAGGTACATCTGTAGCTCTGTTACCAAACTGAATGAAGTAGGTTTTGTCAATGTTTAGTGTAAGTTTGTTAGTCCTCATCCAGTTGTTTTGTTAGTTTAATATGTTTATTATGCACCCCATACCCATCCTGTGGGCGGTAGTCAAAAGATTACAGAGGTACATAATTGGTCCAGGGACTGGACTCCAAAGTTTTGATAGCTGAGCAAGTTACAGAGGTAATGAACTCACAATTTACAAAGGTAATGAACTCACAATTTACAAAGGTAATGAACTCACAATTTACAAAGGTAATGAACTCCAGGTAAGTAAATGTAGACAGCCTGTACTGTCAGAGCACACAGCCTAGCCGTCTGCTCTGACTAGTTCATATTTCGCGGCATTCAGTGCTGCCCTCTGTAGGCCTACCTAGGTCGGTGGGAAGCACAGTCCTCATCCAGGTAGATATTTTCTGTAATTCGGTATTTACAGTATTGGCTAGCGTGACTGGGCTCGGGTGAGAGAAGACGTATGTGGTGTCATCTGCAAAAAGTGTGGGTTTGAGTAATTGCGAAGCATTTGGTAGGTCATTTATGTATAGAAGAAAGAGAAGAAGGCCAAGGACACTTCCCTGTGGGACACCAACTGTAATTGGTTGAGCGGAAGAGCTTGCCCCATTTGCGTACACATATTGGCTTCTGTTGCTGAGGTATGACTTGAGGTAGTTGAGGGAGTGCCCTCTTATACCATAGTGTGACAATTTTACGTGGAGCAAGTCATGGTCAACTGTATCAAAAGCTTTACGTAAGTCAATGAAGATCCTCAGTGGGACTTCTTTTTTCTCTATTGCAGTGTATATATGTTCTAGCATGTGTATAATAGCATCATTAGTATTTTTATTAGGCCTGAATCCAAATTGACAGGGGTTGAGAATGTTTTAGGAGATGAGGTAGGAGTAGATTCGTTTATGAATTAATTTTTCGAAGATTTTTGAGAGAGGGTGTAAGTTGGATATTGGCCTATAGTTATTCAACTCTGTTTGGTCTCCTCCTTTATGGATCGGGGTGACCCTTGCTATTTTGAGAACTGTAGGGAAGGTGGAGGATTCAGTGGATTTGTTAAAGAGTGTTGTAATGATTGGTGATAGTACTTGTGACACTTTTTTGTATATAAAGGGTGGTAAGGTATTTAAATCTCCTGCCTTGTTTTTTAGTGCGTTGATAATAAGGGAGACATCGTATGGGTTAGTCGGAGCTAGGAACAGTGTGTTCGTGTAGTTGCCAGTGAGGTAGTCATTTGGTGGGGTATCTGAGCTTGGGATTTTATTGGCAAGGTTTTGTCCTATAGTGGAGAAGAAATCATTGAGTCTGTTTGCTGTTTCTGTTGGTGGGAGTTGGGGTTCATCTGATTTTGCTAATTTTATTTCGCTATGTCGTGATATCTTTTTTGTTCCCAGAATTTCTGATAGGGTCTTCCAGGTCTTTTTTATATCACCTCGTAAGTTGGATAATCTGTTCTCATAATACAATTTTTTTGCCCTTCTTATCAGGCTGGTTAGGATTGACGAGTAACGTTTTGTTTGGTCTCTGGTTATGTGACCCATTCTGTACTGTTTTTCATATTGGTGTTTAGTATTTATGGATTTGAGAATGCTGGGTGTTAGCCAGGGACTGTTCAGTCTCTTAGCTGTCATCTGTTTAGTTTTTTTAGGGCAGTGCTTGTTATAGAGGTATTGGGTCTTTTTAGAAAATTATTAAAACATTCGTCAATATCTGTATAGATTTCTAGCTCAGTGTGCCAGTCAATGTTTGTTACTGCTGTTGTGAAGTTATTAATGGCTGCCTCATTGTGAAGTCTGAAGGTGACTTTAGTAGTGTCTTGGGGTATTTTACCAAGAGTTGTTATGAGGAAAGTAGGGTAGTGGTCTGTGGTATTATCTGTAATTATGCCTGATTTTAAAGGGGATATGGTGTTGGTCCAGATGTGGTCAAGTAGGGAAACACTAGTCTCTGTAACTCTTGTAGGTTTTGTTACTGTTGGTAGCAACATACAGTTACTCATTGTGTTTGTGAATTCAGTAACGTGTGGGTCCTGGTCTTGCAGGAAATTTATATTGAAGTCACCTGAGAGTAGTAAGTGATCTTTGTTCATGCGTGCATCAGTTATTATACTTCCTAGGTTTTGACTAAATTGGCTAATGTTTGATTGTGGAACTCTGTAGATGTTTATCACTGTGAGAGGTTTTTGTAGGTATTTGGATTTGAATTTAGCTATTATATATTCCCCCTGTTCATTAATCACAAAACACTTACCTTGGTATGAATGGTCAGTGGCAATAGTTTACATATGATGATTATTAATCGTTATGGGAAAAACGGTAAACTTATAAAGTCACACAACACTTGAGAAAGAGAAAACAAGAATTTGGACCATGAAACTCACGTAGGTATCAAGGTACCTCCCATGAGGGGGTTGTATATACCAGGGTAATATTCATGTGTATATTATGTATGCAGTACAGTCGTAAACAGGCGATCTTAATGCAGAACAAGCCACATGGAAATGGAAATCTTTAGCTGTAGATCTTTCGCATTCTCCTGCGTCGTCGGGAGCTATGCAGTGTGTCCAGACAGTAACAGATAGGAGGGAAAATCCTCCGAGGCAAGGCAGAAGGTATCAATGGCAGCCCCTGTCCTAGGCCGCCACGGATTGCTTCTGCCTTACCTCCGAAAAAATTTCCTCCTATCTGTTGCTATCTTGCAACATCGCACATCTCTTGACGTCGCACGAGTGCGCGGATTTGACATATACATGTCAAATCCGTTTTTCCAACTCTGCACATTATAACGTACATGCTTTGTTTACACAAATAACCCGCACATAAAAGACAGAAGCTTACGACGACGTTTCGGTCCGACTTGGACCATTGACAAAGTCAATGGTCCAAGTCGGACCGAAACGTCGTCGTAAGCTTCTGTCTTTTATGTGCGGGTTATTTGTGTATCGTTCCAGTCACGGTATTGTGCCTTTTTGTTATTTATGCTTTGTTTACGTGGTCGCTACTTGACCGTATTGCTGAATGTTTGGGGAAAATCTAGAAAGAACAGAGTCGGGTGAAAAGAAACTTGCCTCTGTGTTTGACTGAAGAAACCTACTGTTGAAACGACGCGTCAACAGTAAAGATATATAACCGCTGTTGGAAATTGTATATAATACCGACAAGTTTAACAGTAAGACATGTGCAACAGTTTTACACGTGTTGCACGAGTGTTTTACTCGTCAAGACGTGGTTGGACGTGTCTAGACAGGTCACACCCGTTGGATAAGATAAGATTTCGTTCGGATTTTTAACCCCGGAGGGTTAGCCACCCAGGATAACCCAAGAAAGTCAGTGCGTCATCGAGGACTGTCTAACTTATTTCCATTGGGGTCCTTAATCTTGTCCCCCAGGATGCGACCCACACCAGTCGACTAACACCCAGGTACCTATTTGCTGCTAGGTGAACAGGACAACAGGTGTAAGGAACCGTGTCGAAATGTTTCCACCCGCCGGGAATCGAACCCGGGCCCTCCGTGTGTGAAGCGGGAACTTTAGCCACCGGGCCACCGTATGTAATGATGTTGGGAGAATTACTCACATGTTAGGTAAAGAGGATACATGTGCAACTAATGCGATATTATATTGTGGCAACGTTTCGCTCTCCAGGAGCTTTGTCAAGTCATTACAAACAATATAGCAAAGTATAATACAATCATCGTAGGTAGTAGTAGTACTTATGGTAGTAGTAGCTGTAGTGCTGGTGGTGTCGTACCTGTACTACTACTACTACTACTACCACCTCCACAAGTGCTACTATAGTCTACTACTACCACCCATCTACTACTACTACTACTACCTACAATGATTCATTGTCTTTGGCACCTCGTTCACTCAACAGATTTCTGTCTGACATTAGGTGTTCAACACATCTCGAGAGAATCTTTAGAGTCGTTCTGGCACTCGGGCTGCGGCCTGGGTGCCAGACCCTAAGTGGGTCTTTCAACTCAAATGGAGCTGAAAGACCCACTGAGCACTTGTCATAGTGCTGCCCCAGCCATAGGGCTGTAAACGGTACATTATTTGTACCAACTCCGACACTCCTTGGGGAGCCACTGCTGGGTCACCTCATGGAGAAGATCGAGCCAGAACCCGTCCTGGGTCATCACAGAGAAGACCAGGGTCAGGACCCGTCCTGGGTCACCACCTGGAGAAGACCGGGCCAGGACCCGTCCTGGGTCATCACAGAGAAGACCAGGGTCAGGACCCGTCCTGGCAAACCTACATGAACATGAACTCTAACACCTCTATATACTTTCTGTGTGACTGTAATGATTGTAACGGCTTGACAAGGCTCCTAGAGAGCGAAACGTTGCCACAATAAAATGTTGCATTAATTGCAGCATAGAACGCCATCTAGGTTGAGGGACTCGTTACCTCAAGAGTTCTTAAACTTTTTACGATTACAGACCCCTAATGAATTGGCCAATATGTGGCCATACCCACTTCACCAGACTGGAACTATTACGCACCAGTATGACTTCACAAAAGATGGACAGCAAGCAACATAACAGGCGAAAGAAAATCATTAGGATTTTATCATATTTATAGAAAAACGATTAACAGTTCAAAGATCGAATCCCATACCCCCATTATTTAGTTCTTCGGTTAGGAACCCCTGGTTTACCTCGCTTTCTACTGTCTTATTTACAACGCCTTAAAATATCTTCTGAATTGATAAATTAGATATGTGCAACACTTAGGTATCTTTATTGTGGAAAAGTTTTGCCATGCAGTAGCTTCATCAGTCCAGTACAAAGAATAATGGTTGAAGATTAGGAGGAGTTTGAGAGAGACAGAGGAGGGGTGCTGAAAGCAGCCAGGCAGTCTCAAAGTCCTGATTTGTTCTAAATGCGTTCAGAAGACATACTTGGCACCTATTCATTTAAACACCACCACCAACCTCTTCCTCCTCCTCCTATAGTACTATACACCAGTGTTAAAAAGTTGGAGGCCATCAGTAGAGGCTTTCTCACAGTAATCTCACGGGAAGCAAAACCAGACTAGAGGGAACATGGACGAGCCAATGTTTCATGAATGCTTCTCTAATTACAGTATACCAGCGTTTAAAATTTGAAGCCACTCAGATAAGGTGTTCCATGTTATAAACGATAAGTTATGAAGAAAATACATATGCAGGCAACCACTTTAAGTTATCCTGTCTGAGATACATAATAAACCAACCAACCACTACCGCATTAATCTCACATTAATCTCAGTTGGATGACGTTCTCGCTTCACATGCTGAGTGTCCGTGGTTCGATCCCCGGCAAGGGTAGAAACATTGAGCGTGTTTCCTTACACATGTCCCGTTCACCTAGCAAGAAAGTAGGTACCTGAGTGTTTGTCGACTGGTGTAGGTCGCATCCTGGGGAACAAGATTGCGGGCCCCAATGGAAGTAAGACAGTCCTCAATGACGCTCTGACTTTCTTGAATTATCCTGAGTGGCTAACCCTCCGGGGTTAAAAATCCGAACAAAATCTTAACACTGGCGTGTGAGTTTTAGGACCTGTTTGCCATGGGTTCAAGTCCCACCCGTTCTGTGAGTTGCTTATAATCGTATAATTTCGAATTCATCAGTCAACCACTAACCTTACGACACGCAGGACCGAGGCAGTAATGTTTTATCTTGCTGTGAGATGACAACAGTGGGGAAAAACAAATCTTTTTCACAGTGTTAAGGAATCCTTCCCTCCCACCGGCAATCCATCGCTTACACTTTCAAAAACTTTTCCCAGAGCAATTATTGCAGCCTTCTCCATCGGCCGTCTTTCTTACACTTCCCCGCAATACCCAACAAACTAATGTCTTCATAAATTCTCAAACTCCATCCCTGTCCTTCCTCTTTCGTGCCCAGACACGATCGCGTCGTCCATGCCTTATTTATAGCCCAGTTACCGGTAGCAGCTCTCGCATTTTACCAGCCCAAACTTTTATATTATCACTTCCTTGCGCTGAGTTGTTGTTGTTGTAGTAGTTGTAGTTGCTGTTGTTGTTGTAGTTATAGTTGCTGTTGTTGTTGTTGATTTGAAGAACTGGTGTTTCACCCTGGTGTTTGGTGCTGTTTGAAAACTTAACAAAACTCTTGGCTGGATGAATGATTGATAAGTAAGTAAGTAAGTAAGTTTATTCAGGTATACACAAATACAGTTACATAGAATTATCATATATAGCAGCATATGTGTAGAGAACCTAGGATAACCCAAAAAAGTCAGACAGAGTGACTTATTTCCATTGGGGTCCTTTTACCTTATTATTATAGTATAAAGGTTATAATATTTTCTTATTGTTCTACAATGAAGATAACATCTTATTATCATACTAAAAAGACTATCTACTACACGAGGGTCATTAAGACTATCTACAATACGAGGGTCATTACTAGGAATATGGTAAAATTTACACATATGTTAGCTAAAAAATAGAAAATCATTCCCCTCCCTTTCTGTAGCTACATTCATCAGACACCTTTTGATGATAAATGAATGATGAAGACTTATGATGATGAATGATGAATCAACGCTTGCTTGCAGCAACAGCAACAACAGTTGCTGTTCCTACCGTTGTTCTGAATATATACTCTGGAAACCATCACCTATAGTTACGGAATGACAAGACAGACAATCATTACTATGATCATCACCCAAGACAGACGATCATTACTATGATCATCACCCAAGACAGACGATCATTACTATGATCATCACCCAAGACAGACGATCATTACTATGATCATCACCCAAGACAGACGATCATTACTATGATCATCACCCAAGACAGACGATCATTACTATGATCATCACCCAAGACAGACGATCATTACTATGATCATCACCCAAGACAGACGATCATTACTATGATCATCACCCAAGACAGACGATCATTACTATGATCATCACCCAAGACAGACGATCATTACTATGATCATCACCCAAGACAGACGATCATTACTATGATCATCACCCAAGACAGACGATCATTACTATGATCATCACCCAAGACAGACGATCATTACTATGATCATCACCCAAGACAGACGATCATTACTATGATCATCACCCAAGACAGTCGATCATTACTATGATCATCACCCAAGACAGACGATCATTACTATGATCATCACCCAAGACAGACGATCATTACTATGATCATCACCCAAGACAGACGATCATTACTATGATCATCACCCAAGACAGGCGATCATTACTATGATCATCACCCAAGACAGACGATCATTACTATGATCATCACCCAAGACAGGCGATCATTACTATGATCATCACCCAAGACAGACGATCATTACTATGATCATCACCCAAGACAGACGATCATTACTATGATCATCACCCAAGACAGACGATCATTACTATGATCATCACCCAAGACAGACGATCATTACTATGATCATCACCCAAGACAGACGATCATTACTATGATCATCACCCAAGACAGACGATCATTACTATGATCATCACCCAAGACAGGCGATCATTACTATGATCATCACCCAAGACAGACGATCATTACTATGATCATCACCCAAGACAGGCGATCATTACTATGATCATCACCCAAGACAGACGATCATTACTATGATCATCACCCAAGACAGACGATCATTACTATGATCATCACCCAAGACAGACGATCATTACTATGATCATCACCCAAGACAGACGATCATTACTATGATCATCACCCAAGACAGGCGATCATTACTATGATCATCACCCAAGACAGGCGATCATTACTATGATCATCACCCAAGACAGGCGATCATTACTATGATCATCACCCAAGACAGACGATCATTACTATGATCATCACCCAAGACAGGCGATCATTACTATGATCATCACCCAAGACAGACGATCATTACTATGATCATCACCCAAGACAGACGATCATTACTATGATCATCACCCAAGACAGGCGATCATTACTATGATCATCACCCAAGACAGACGATCATTACTATGATCATCACCCAAGACAGACGATCATTACTATGATCATCACCCAAGACAGACGATCATTACTATGATCATCACCCAAGACAGACGATCATTACTATGATCATCACCCAAGACAGACGATCATTACTATGATCATCACCCAAGACAGACGATCATTACTATGATCATCACCCAAGACAGACGATCATTACTATGATCATCACCCAAGACAGGCGATCATTACTATGATCATCACCCAAGACAGACGATCATTACTATGATCATCACCCAAGACAGACGATCATTACTATGATCATCACCCAAGACAGACGATCATTACTATGATCATCACCCAAGACAGACGATCATTACTATGATCATCACCCAAGACAGACGATCATTACTATGATCATCACCCAAGACAGACGATCATTACTATGATCATCACCCAAGACAGACGATCATTACTATGATCATCACCCAAGACAGACGATCATTACTATGATCATCACCCAAGACAGGCGATCATTACTATGATCATCACCCAAGACAGGCGATCATTACTATGATCATCACCCAAGACAGGCGATCATTACTATGATCATCACCCAAGACAGGCGATCATTACTATGATCATCACCCAAGACAGGCGATCATTACTATGATCATCACCCAAGACAGACGATCATTACTATGATCATCACCCAAGACAGACGATCATTACTATGATCATCACCCAAGACAGACGATCATTACTATGATCATCACCCAAGACAGACGATCATTACTATGATCATCACCCAAGACAGACGATCATTACTATGATCATCACCCAAGACAGACGATCATTACTATGATCATCACCCAAGACAGACGATCATTACTATGATCATCACCCAAGACAGACGATCATTACTATGATCATCACCCAAGACAGACGATCATTACTATGATCATCACCCAAGACAGGCGATCATTACTATGATCATCACCCAAGACAGACGATCATTACTATGATCATCACCCAAGACAGACGATCATTACTATGATCATCACCCAAGACAGACGATCATTACTATGATCATCACCCAAGACAGACGATCATTACTATGATCATCACCCAAGACAGACGATCATTACTATGATCATCACCCAAGACAGACGATCATTACTATGATCATCACCCAAGACAGACGATCTACGCGACTAACATATTTCGAGAAATCAAGTCCCCCGTGACTATATTAACTACTGCGCAAAACTAGTCATTTTTTATATATATATTTAGGGCAAGGAAAATTATTTAAAGTATGTGATCCTATATATTTAAAATACTGTTGAGAATATTGGTAATATTTACTGAGAAATGTTCAGTTGAACTCACTGTTTTGCACTTTTCAATACATACAACCTATGTACCGCACGGAATTATGTAATAATTTCTTATGGAAATTGTTATTTTAGGAGATATTAGGCAAATATATATATTTGGGTCAGGCAGTACAGTGAGGCGTGTCTGGTACCTGACCTAGTGTAAACATGGACCACTGGTGATGCTGGATCAAGATATCTTATGTGAAAATTTGTGTGGACTGCCTCCAAGTGAGTCGCCTACCCTGGCAAACTCTGTTGGCACCGAGCTCTGAGGTGGGTACCTCAGCCTCACAAGTGGCTTATAGGACAGATTTTCACAAATGATTGATGTTGCAAGAAACTCGCCTGCATGCACGTATAAAGGACTAACCTACTTGGTGTTGCAGCATATATCCTGATCTTCAACTTCCCTAAGCTTAGCCTTAGCCCCATTGGACTTCCCCTCAGAAACCACGTGCAACTGGGAGCCTTAATTCCTGCAATATTCAATCGTTATTAGTGACCTGCCTGCACCTCAGAAATTCCTATATCCAAGAGGGTGTGTATCCCCTAGTATAACTATGCAGACACGGACACTAGCTTCCAGACTGACGAGAGACACTGGTACTTGCTGGGCATGCACTGCCAGCTGCAACACAGGCCCACAGATCAACTCACTCACAAACTCCCCAGACACTGGCCAGAAATCTACGAGATAAAGTCGAGGTGCCTCTACCAGATTTCCCCAGGTCTCAAATGTAAAGACACGTGGGGGGCGCCGTCTGCTGATCACGGCACGTCTTGTCCAGTTGGTGTCTGTCTTAAGAAGAACGAGCTGGTCTCTCTTCCAGACCCTCGTCTCTTCGTTCAAACTAGGGCTGCCAGTTCTCCCTAGCTAACTTATCCTAGTGTTTGCCTACATTATCGGCCTATTACTACCTATGTTAAGGTCTTAGGTCTACATTATTATTATCTACAGTTGCCTTAGTAAACCTAATATTATACTAACAGTAAAACTACCTACTCCTTCCCTGAAGGGTAAATCTATAAATTAAATAAGCTTCCTGTCTGTCTCAACTATTGGATCACTACGACAAGGTCCTAAATGCACTAGAAGACAAAAAGAATGCAGATGTAATATATACAGACTTTGCAAAAGCCTTTGACAAGTGTGACCATGGCGTAATAGTGCACAAAATGCGTGCTAAAGGAATAACAGGAAAAGTCGGTCGATGGATCTATAATTTCCTCACTAACAGAACACAGAGAGTAGTCGTCAACAGAGTAAAGTCCGAGGCAGCTACGGTGAAAAGCTCTGTTCCACAAGGCACAGTACTAGCTCCCATCTTGTTCCTCATCCTCATATCCGACATAGACAAGGATGTCAGCCACAGCACCGTGTCTTCCTTTGCAGATGACACCCGAATCTGCATGACAGTGTCTTCCATTGCAGACACTGCAAGGCTCCAGGAGGACATCAACCAAATCTTTCAGTGGGCTGCGTAAAACAATATGAAGTTCAACGATGAGAAATTTCAATTACTCAGATATGGTAAACATGAGGAAATTAAATCTTCATCAGAGTACAAAACAAATTCTGGCCACAAAATAGAGCGAAACACCAACGTCAAAGACCTGGGAGTGATTATGTCGGAGGATCTCACCTTCAAGGACCATAACATTGTATCAATCGCATCTGCTAGAAAAATGACAGGATGGATAATGAGAACCTTCAAAACTAGGGAGGCCAAGCCCATGATGACACTCTTCAGGTCACTTGTTCTATCTAGGCTGGAATATTGCTGCACTCTAACAGCACCTTTCAAGGCAGGTGAAATTGCCGACCTAGAAAATGTACAGAGAATTTTCACGGCGCGCATAACGGAGATAAAACACCTCAGTTACTGGGAGCGCTTGAGGTTTCTAAACCTGTATTCCCTGGAACGCAGGAGGGAGAGATACATGATTATATACACCTGGAAAATCCTAGAGGGACTAGTACCAAACTTGCACACGAAAATCACTCGCTACGAAAGCAAAAGACTTGGCAGACGATGCACCATCCCCCCAATGAAAAGCAGGGGTGTCACTAGCACGTTAAGAGACCATACAATAAGTGTCAGGGGCCCGAGACTGTTAAACTGCCTCCCAGCACACATAAGGGGGATTACCAACAGACCCCTGGCAGTCTTCAAGCTGGCACTGGACAAGCACCTAAAGTCAGTTCCTGATCAGCCGGGCTGTGGCTCGTACGTTGGTTTGCGTGCAGCCAGCAGCAACAGCCTGGTTGATCAGGGGCTGATCCACCAGGAGGCCTGGTCACAGACCGGGCCGCGGGGGCGTTGACCCCCGAAACTCTCTCCAGGTAAACTCCAGGTAAACCAACAATCCACCCCAACTCGAGAGAATGCTTTGTTTTGGGTGGGGTATAAGGGCCACCGAACGGTGTGTTTTTCCCCGTTGGGACTTCTCGAGCCAAATAAGTTCCAACATCAGATAAGATAAGATTTCGTTCGGATTTTTAACCCCGGAGGGTTAGCCACCCAGGATAACCCAAGAAAGTCAGTGCGTCATCGAGGACTGTCTAACTTATTTCCATTGGGGTCCTTAATCTTGTCCCCCAGGATGCGACCCACACCAGTCGACTAACACCCAGGTACCTATTTGCTGCTAGGTGAACAGGACAACAGGTGTAAGG
Organism: Cherax quadricarinatus; assembly: GCF_038502225.1. Classification (NCBI taxonomy): domain Eukaryota; kingdom Metazoa; phylum Arthropoda; class Malacostraca; order Decapoda; family Parastacidae; genus Cherax; species Cherax quadricarinatus. Next base: position 10,958,433 of record NC_091382.1, read on the forward strand.
AAACGTGTCGGAATTTCCACCCGCCGGGAATCGAACCCGGGCCCTCCGTGTGTGAAGCGGGAGCTTTAGCCACCAGACCACCGGGCCACTTACCTAACCTCAACGTTATCTAAGTTTAGCTAAATTTAACCCAACCTGAAAGTTACCTAATCTAATCTTAACTAAATATACACTAATCTTATGTAACCTAATCAAACTTATTTTCCTTAATAAATCCCCAAATAAAAATTTGTTCAAGGCTTATTTATTTGATGATATACATAATAATATATTTATTTCTACAAGTACATGTACAAGGTATACAGACCATAGCTGACATCAGTGATATACTACTATATAGAAAATACCTTGTTATGCTGAGCATTTCCTGCAAATTAGGTCATTATTATAATCATGGGGGAGCGCTAAGCCCACAAGATTATACAGCACATGTGGGGGGAGGGGGTGGAAGGTATTCAGACTAAATTCAGGGATCTGGAGCACAGATCCAATTCCCTAGATCAAGAGCCCCTCACCAGCGTCAAGGACAAATTAGGTCAATTTCGTCCCAGGATGCGACCCACACCAGTCCACTAACACCCAGGTACCCATTTTACTGATGGGTAAACATAGACAACCAGTGTAAGGAAACACACCCAATATTTCCATCCCTTTACTGGGAAACGAACCCGGACCCTCACCGTGTGAAGCGAGAGCTTTTGGGCACCGTGGCCTGGTGTTGTTGAAAAGTATAAAACAATGACAGTTCCACTGAGTAGCTGTAGGCAACTAAAGGCAGAATATTCCATGCAAGTTTCCATTGTAATATTTTTGGTTACAAACTTGGAAAAGATTTTTTCATCAATCACTAAGCACTTCGTTTTAAGAAGATTTTTATTTTACTTATAACTCATTTATCATGCCGACAATCATTCTACCTCTCATTAATTATACTGCCAATAATTTTACCTCTTAAAAGTCAGTTTCAGTAAACATGGTTATACAGCAGCCGAATAAATCCTCTAACATTTAAATTATTTAGTATATAATTATTATTACAAACAAAACTAAGAGCTAAACACACAAGGGTCATACATCGCTGCAGGGTAGGATGTGGTAAAGATGAAATATGCCAGATCAAAGACCAGCGAGGGAAAATAGGACGTCGGAGGCAGAGTCAGTAAGGGCGGTGAGAAGTATTAAAGGGAAAGTATAATCAGAGTTGATGTAATCAAGTTGTCATTGACAAAAAGTCAAAGAGGGAGTCTGTGTCAAAGGTGGGGCCATCAGTGAGGAGGTCAGATAAAGTATGAGCGGTGACCACGCCACGCAAACTGAAAGCGAAACTTGACAATTCACACAGAGCGGCGCTGGACAGTTCTCCATGAGATACCCATGAATGAGACTTGTGTGTCCGATACGAAAGCGTTAGAGTGTTGTCTCCCAACCACGACAGCAGTGATAAAACCAGGACCCAAACACGGTTTGATAGAATATAATTTGTTATGAATCCACTCTGACCACTGTAGTTTCCAACGGTTGGGAAGGTGTTCAGAGATTACACCAAAATAGGCTGAGAATGGAATAGCCCTTTGGAAAATGCAGAGATTGTGTATAGGTGACCGCGCCACAGATATCCGCCTGCTCGTTGCCCTGAACATCCACATTATCAGAGGACATAGCAGACAACGATTTCTCTGATTTTACTAGAAATATGGCACAACCCTTCAGCATATATTAGACTATATAGCCTAATGCTGCTGGTTATCCTCGCACTCACATTCTCTTTGAAGATGCCTTTGTGTACATCATTTCCTCGCCATAATTTCACATTTTTTGACCTTTGTTTCCAGTCTAGTTTAAAAACTAACTCTGAGCCTTATCATTAACCTCGTAGGTTAAGTACCAACCGTATAAAATTAAAAAAAAAACTTCATTCGGAATAATTAATAGCCTCTGAAGGTCTTCCCAAGAGAATCCAAGAGGCAAATTTTTATAACGTTTGGGGTCTTTTTTCCCTCGTTCCCCTAACCAATCTGGCATCTTGTAAGTGATTTCCCGTCATTTATAAATTTGTTAACTCAATAAGTGTCAAGTGTGGCTTGATCGAATCAAGTCAAGTTACAGGTAGAGAAAAAATGTTGACTGGAGTTAAGATGCACCTACCATAGATTCCCTCTCTTATTGGCCTTCAAATGCAGGATAGAAGTGATGAATTGGGAAAGGCAGCGAGTTAAACGCAAAGTGACAAAGGCAGAAGAAAGGACCCGTCATGGGTCGTTCTTCAGATGTGACCTGATCTTCACCTGGCCTGAGTATGTACACTAAAACATGGCATTCTTGAATTAGCTAATTAGACAAAACTGCGTTTTGTCCCACCCAGTATTCGACCCAAGTATTGTTATAGTGTTTACAGTCATGTGACTGTCAGTCGTGTCCACCATGATACCAGTCGAGTCTATTTCATGCAAAAGGCACTGGTTGTTAAAGCTATAAAGTGTGGGATAAATACAGAGCAAAGTCCCATTCTGGTCAATGGTCACACAAGTCCTCTGACAGAACAAGAATTTGAGAGAGAAATAATTTTAATTGCCTGTCATATACACAGCGACTCGTACTAGTAACATGTAGAACAATGGTATGCTACAGAAAACTTTTAAGAGCATTTGCTGGTTGAAAAATCTCTCTTCAATATGCAACATTAGATTTGCAATATCCTCCTCCATCCCCCCTTGCAGAGTATAATATGCCAGAGATGGACGTTATTAAACACTATCTAAATTATATTTTGTTAGTGATATCACACCTCAGAATTCCATTAGATCAACAGAGAGTTTAGGGGCGCCACCTAACACTTCATTTTAATAATACGTGTACATATATGGTCCCGCAGGGCTACATGCGCAAATTATTATAGGTAACATTAGCCTGACCAATGATCTGTTTTCGTATGATATACTCAGTAAGTGGTAGAGCAGGCTCTGGGTGCCAGTAAAGTGCATAGATTGGGCTAGGTAGGGTTACAACCCATCCTAATCTAAAAAAAAATATCCTTTTATAACAATATACACGACATAACCTGGAGTTTACCTGGAGAGAGTTTCGGGGGTCAACGCCCCCGCGGCCCGGTCTGTGACCAGGCCTCCTGGTGGATCAGCGCCTGATCAACCAGGCTGTTGCTGCTGGCTGCACGCAAACCAACGTACGAGCCACAGCCCGGCTGATCAGGAACTGACTTTAGGTGCTTGTCCAGTGCCAGCTTGAAGACTGCCAGGGGTCTGTTGGTAATCCCCCTTATGTGTGCTGGGAGGCAGTTGAACAGTCTCGGGCCCCTGACACTTATTGTATGGTCTCTTAACGTGCTAGTGACACCCCTGCTTTTCATTGGGGGGATGGTGCATCGTCTGCCAAGTCTTTTGCTTTCGTAGTGAGTGATTTTCGTGTGCAAGTTCGGTACTAGTCCCTCTAGGATTTTCCAGGTGTATATAATCATGTATCTCTCCCTCCTGCGTTCCAGGGAATACAGGTTTAGAAACCTCAAGCACTCCCAGTAATTGAGGTGTTTTATCTCCGTTATGCGCGCCGTGAAAGTTCTCTGTACATTTTCTAGGTCGGCAATTTCACCTGCCTTGAAAGGTGCTGTTAGAGTGCAGCAATATTCCAGCCTAGATAGAACAAGTGACCTGAAGAGTGTCATCATGGGCTTGGCCTCCCTAGTTTTGAAGGTTCTCATTATCCATCCTGTCATTTTTCTAGCAGATGCGATTGATACAATGTTATGGTCCTTGAAGGTGAGATCCTCCGACATAATCACTCCCAGGTCTTTGACGTTGGTGTTTCGCTCTATTTTGTGGCCAGAATTTGTTTTGTACTCTGATGAAGATTTAATTTCCTCATGTTTACCATATCTGAGTAATTGAAATTTCTCATCGTTGAACTTCATATTGTTTTCTGCAGCCCACTGAAAGATTTGGTTGATGTCCGCCTGGAGCCTTGCAGTGTCTGCAATGGAAGACACTGTCATGCAGATTCGGGTGTCATCTGCAAAGGAAGACACGGTGCTGTGGCTGACATCCTTGTCTATGTCGGATATGAGGATGAGGAACAAGATGGGAGCTAGTACTGTGCCTTGTGGAACAGAGCTTTTCACCGTAGCTGCCTCGGACTTTACTCTGTTGACGACTACTCTCTGTGTTCTGTTAGTGAGGAAATTATAGATCCATCGACCGACTTTTCCTGTTATTCCTTTAGCGCGCATTTTGTGCGCTATTACGCCATGGTCACACTTGTCGAAGGCTTTTGCAAAGTCTGTATATATTACATCTGCATTCTTTTTGTCTTCTAGTGCATTTAGGACCTATCTCCGTTACAAAATTCACTAAATATTGTCCAGTCGAAACTGTAAATTATCGCCAGACTCTGTGGAGATCAAACTTGACATTATTCTTTACTTGTCTGACTTCAACGACGTCAAAACTATAAAAAATTTTAGTTTTACGAAGCTGAATGATACTGAAAAATCTAACTGTTGCAATAGTTAACTTTTATCGATGAATTTTAATGGTTGTAGCAACAAATGAATTTGTTAAGTTCAGTTTTTCTGTTTTGTAACAAACTTATTCCGGATTATCAACATTTTTTTGAATTAAATTAAATTTGCGTTAACCCCGTAAAAAAATTAAGGTCAAAAAATGAATGGAAAAAAAATATTGTAGAATTTTCAGAACGAGGCAAAATTTTTCAGAAAAATTAATTTTCATTATTAATCTAAATTCTTGATTATCATTATTATTTTTATTAGTATAATAATCAAGGAGTCCGCGCTAAACCCGTAGAAGTAAACAGCGCCTGTGGGGGGAGGGATGTGGAAGGTATACAGGCTTAATTAAGGGAACTGGAGCACAGATCCTATTCCCTGGATCAAGAGCCCCTCACCAGCGTCAAGGAAACCTCCTTGAGAGGTCTAAATTCTTGTGTCACGTCCATCACCATGATCTGGGTGGTCGAGTACCATAACATCTCCGATAATGAACGAGGCGACACTTGCAAAGTCGACCTATGTCGAGGCTCCTGGAGATTTCCCTGAGTCCCCGGGGAGCCCCGGGGTCCCCGGGTCCCGGGGTCCTGGGGTCCCGGGGTCCTGGGGTCAGCGCTTTCTTTGGGAAATAAGACAATAACTTGACTGGAACAATACATAAATAACTCACACACAGAAAAGTGAAATTTATGACGACTTTCAGTCATACTTGGACCATTTGGAGAAGAAATCAATTTAAAAAAAAAAGTAAATTACCTTTTGTTACTACCTATTATATTTATTAAATAAACATAAATAAATATTAACATTTGCATTTCATTCTGGCTGCGTCGGTTGAGGGGAGAGGACGTGTGTGGGAGTGAGGTCCTAGACTAAGTAAGTAAGTAAGTAAGTAAGTTTATTCAGGTATACACAAATACAGTTACATAGAATTATCATATATAGCAGCATATGTGTAGAGAACCTAGGATAACCCAAAAAAGTCAGACAGAGTGACTTATTTCCATTGGGGTCCTTTTACCTTATTATTATAGTATAAAGGTTATAATATTTTCTTATTATTCTACAATGAAGATAACATCTTATTATCATACTAAAAAGACTATCTGCTACACCAAGGTCATTAAGACTATCTACAATACGAGGGTCATTACAAGGAATAAGGTAAAATTTACACGTATGTTAGCTAAAAAATAGAAAATCATTCCCCTCCCTTTCTGTAGCTACATTCATCAGACACCTTTTGGCATTCTTCTTGAACTGGTTCACGCTATGACTGGCTTTGACATGTGCGGGTAGTCTGTTCCATTCCTTTATTGCTGTACAATAAAAGGTGTTTGAAGCCTGGCCACTGACTGTGGGTACTACAAAGTTGTGCTCTCTCCCCCTAGTACTATGATTGCTTTGGTTCCCAACCTTGACAAAATTGACAGCAAGATATTCTGGACACTGTTTGTGAGCAATTTTATAAACATGATTTAGCTTCAGTTGTTTTACTCTGTCTTCAACATTCAGCATATCCAACTGCTGTAATTCATCCTGGCCTACATGTTCTCTTGGTCCCAGCCCCAGGATGAATCTTACGATTTTGTTCTGGGTGATTTGCAGTCTATCTTTCAGTTTTTTTGTCAAGGCAGAGTACCAAGAAGAGCAAGCGTAATCCATATGGCATTGTATAAGGGCTAGACATAGGGTCCTGCGAGCCTCAGTAGGTAGACACTGTGCTTGTCTATACAGGAACTTCAGTTTGGCATTCGCTTTCTTTACTACACTGTTCCCTATCAATTCTCCTGACATGCATGGGTCAAAGGGGATTCCCAAGTATTTTACTGATGAAACCAAAGTGATGGGCTCCCCATTACATTGAACATTAAAATTATTTACCCTTCTCAGTTTATGTTTCGTGCCAAAGAGAATGGCTTCAGTTTTCCCTAGGTGTAATGATAGTTTGTTGTCTACTAACCATTTGCTGCAGGACTCCAGTTCCAGTGTTAAAACATTAGCAATATCTTGTGGGTCTTTACCTGACACTAACAGAGCACTGTCATCTGCATACAGTAGGAGTTTGCACTTGACACTGATAGGCATATCATTGACATAACATAAGAATAATAAGGGACCCAGAATACTACGTTGGGGAACTCCACATGTTATCGGCAGGGGTTCTGATTCTGTTTTGTTGATTTTGACTATTTGTCTCCTGTTGCTAAGGTAGGACTTAAACCAGTCTACAGAACCTATACCAATAGCTTGAAGTTTATTACATAATATATTGTGGTTGACAGTATCGAAGGCCTTTTGCAGGTCTAAGGTTACCATGCCTATGAGGTTCCCCTTTGACATTTCAGTTCTCAGGTAATCCATCAGATTAATAAGGGAGGTGTCGGTTGAGTAGGATCTTCTAAAGCCCGATTGATAGCTATGGAGAATGTTGTTGTCATTAAGGTACTTAACTACTTGAGAATACACCGCCCTCTCTAGAATTTTAGATATTATACTGAGTATACTAACAGGCCTATAGTTGCTTACATCAGACCTACTATTTTTCTTGAAGATAGGAGTGACTCTGGCCTCCTTGAACCCCTCCGGTACTGTATTAGTGGTGATTGATAGATTTATTATGTGAGCAATAGGGATTGACAGTTCAGAAGCACCATCTTTTAGGAACTTAGACGGGATGTTATCAGGGCCTGTGCTCTTAGTTGGGTTTAACCTGCTTAGTTCTTTTTGAATAAAGTCATGAGATACACTTACTAGTTGACAACTGTTTGGGGTTACCCCTTTATTGGTATAGTATGTTTGAAACTTATCAGAGTCTGTGTTAAAGGTATTTGATGCAGCTGGTAGTTTACTTACTAGTGTTGATGCAACAGATGTGTAGTAGGAATTAAAGCAATTTGCCACCTTAGATGTTTCGTGGCATACCTCATTATCGATAGTGAGTACTATGTTAGACCTATCTACTGGCTTATGGCTATACCCCAACTGTTTTAGTTGTTGCCAGAGCTTTCTGGGGTTATGCTTATACTCTTCAATTTTTGAGCAATAGTGCTTTGCCTTTGCTCCTTTTATAAGTCTCTGTACTCTGTTCCTCACCCTTTGGAATTCATTTAGTGCTGCAATATCCTGTCTGTTTGCTTTAAATCTTTTTAGCAGCTGGTCTCTGAATTTCATATTATCTAATATCTCAGTATTCATCCAGGGTTCAGTTCTTCGTTTAATCCTAACCTCTTTAACTGGAGCAATATTATCAAGGATGGTAGTGAACATTGTTTTGAATTTTTCCCAGGCATCGTTTACGTCCGTGCAACTTGTTATCTCTGTCCAGTCACAATTGTGTAGCCTATTTACCAGTGTTTCTTTACTGTAGTTTCTAGTTGACCTCATTTTTATTGTCCTGTGTAGGCCTATCCTACCCCTAGTTATTTTCCTGGTGCAGTAAATGATGAAATGATCACTAAGACCTGTGGTAATGACGCCTGACTGACTAATGTTCTCAGAGCGGTTACAAAGTATGTGGTCAATTAGGGTGGCTGAGAACTGTGTGATCCGGGTTGGAGTATTAATTAGTTGAGTGTAACTATTTAATCCTAGAATTTGCTTATACCTTTTGCATAGCCCGTTATTTTGCTGCTGAAAACAGATATTAAAGTCGCCCAGTATTATTGTCTCGCAATTGTTTTCAACTCCGGACAAGACTCTGGAAAAGTCTTCTAAGAACTGGTCCTGGGTAGGAGGGCGGTAACTAGTTCCTACTAAGATGGGTTTGGTCTTAGGAAGCAGCACTTCAAACCATAGAATCTCCAGTTTATTGTTATTTAAATCAGGTCTTGGGTTGTAAGCTAAGTCATTTCTAATGTAGGCACATGCTCCACCACCCTTTCTGTTCCTATCTAAGCGTTTTATATTGTAACCTTCTATTTTGACCTCGTCGTCAGTCACCGTATCATCCAACCAAGATTCAGAGATGGTTATAACTGCCGCCCTAATTTTGTTAGCTAGAATCCTAATCTCTGCCAATTTAGGAAGAAGTGATCTTGCATTGACATGAATAAAGTGAAGGCCTGTTTTCATAAAACAATCATAATCATCAATATATGGCAATGGGTCATTTGTATTAAAATTAGGTAGATCAATGTCATCACTGCTGATGGGTAACTGTGCCAAAGTGCATTTGTTACACACAAAATGAATTCTGGCACCGTTGCTATAATTGTACATACATCCATCATGCACCCACCCCTTACACATTTTACATAAGGTGCCTTTTCTGTTTTTCATGCGTACTTTAGTACAGTGTATGCACCTGTTTGGTAGTGTTTGAGATAATAATGGCTGCATTGTCTCACATTGACCTATGTATGCATTACATATGGAGTTAAGGTTATCATTCCTAGCTACTAGACCGTCATTATTGCCGTCATTTATCTGTCTGTTTTGCCTCTGCACAATAGTTTGAGGTCCTGGATTAATTTGGATATCACCACTTAAGAGCGCTACAATAAGAGCTGTGTGCCACTGTTTTTGTTTAGGTATGCGGTGTTGCCATACCTTGCGGCGATAGTGACATTTACTTTTCTGGTAGGATGGCAACTGTTGGGCTTTTACTGTCCAGGGCGCTGTTACTCCATTCATCTTTTCCAGCCCCCATGACTGATTACTTTCTTCATGGAATTGAAGAAGAAATATAAATATAATTATGGCAGCCTGTACCCCCCTAATGCCTGCCATTTTCACTCTTCGCTCTTTTACTCATATACAATAATATTTATTTCTCTTTTCCTTTCCCTAGTACACTTAGTATCTGCTTTAGCAATCACCGCTGAATTACTAGTAAAATTTCCTCTTCAAAACCCTCTTCACTGCTCACTTTTCCCTGGTTTTATCCTTCCAAATCCCCCTCAGTTCCATTTATCGGGGGTTGTGTGGTGTTGTTGTCTCCTGACCTGTTTTGCTGACTCAGCTATTTTTAAAACACTGAGGGGAGTAACGCCACCTACAACCTGACTTTCCTTGAGTTTATAGATATATTTGGCGTTTTCTGCTATAATTCTCTCACTGTACACTGGTCAGCTGAATATAGGTCAGCTACTATAACATTAACCTTGACTGTTTAACTATTCACTTCTTTCTCACGACTGGCACTGAGGGATATCCGACCTATAACCTTGGAGTTTTGTACTGTTGATTTGACGATGTCTCCTGTGTTTCCCTCTCGTTAGCACTGGTACAGGTGATATGATGGTGGTACAGATATGATGCTACTGTCAACAGATGAACGTCAGTAAAGATGAGAATTTCACTTCGCTAGTTGTACGTCTGGCAGTAGCGGCTGTTTGGATGCCGGTCAGCCATGTTTAAATGCTCAATTCTTTCCCTCGTTTGGCACTGAAGAAAAAAAGTCCTACAGACCTGTCATTTCCTTGGAGATTTAGTTGATCAGGTTTTCTGCCATGTTGTCTTCCCGTTAAACACTGGTGCAGTTGATATGGAGGTCAGTTATTTCATTGTAGTGGAAAACGTCTCGTGTCTGGTTCACGTCTGGCAGCAGGTCTGGTACTTGAATGCCGGTCCCTCTTTTGTCATATTTAGTCCATTTCGTTGTCGTCACCGTCAGTTTTTATGTCACTATAGGTTCCTTGCATGTTGTTGCAGCAGTACTTGCCAACTTGGCCATCACTGGAGTTCGGATAGGCCCAGGGGACGGCAAGATGTAGGAGCAGCCTTGTTGCTGCTTGCTGCGGCTGCGGCCGCAGCTAAGTCCTTCTATATGAGAACTGTTTATCTCGCGCGACTGATAACTCATCATGCACCATATATCGTTGGAGCGCAGCTGAATTGCTGCTGGAACTCTTATGTGTGAACTGTGACTAGTGATATACCTAGTGAAACACAAACATGTTGATTTGAAGTGGGTGTAGGAGGCCTACCGTCACTCCGCCTCGCCTGCTTCCCCTCCTTCCTCGATTTGGAACTCAGCCATTCGCCTCTATTTACTTATGGTCTAGAGGCGGTTTTTGCCATACCACATAAGTGCTTGAGTGCCCGTGTCAGTTCTCTGTGCCGCACTCCGCTCATCTTACGAATGTATCTCCTGTGTGCCTACCTGCCTGCTACAAGCAAATATCCAAGTGGTTGACACGGGCTTAGCAAGCACATTCAAGCAGGCTTGAAAGCAGCACTCCAAGCTAGCCAGGACAAGCTAAGGGGGGCGTCGGGCAAGAAATTGTAGCTCTTTTGTTTACCCTCTGATTTCCTCCAGTTTTGGTGCACAAGACAAAGTGTTTCACTCTTTCTTGAAAATATTTATCAAAAATATACCTCAAACAACAACTGAGAAAAGACTCAAAAAGGACTATTTACTGAAAATGCCCTTGTGGCCAAATTTATTCCTATATGGGACTACGTAAGGTTGTTTGGACACTTGGTGCCGAGAGAACAATGCTTATACATATTTACTCATATTTAGGGTGACCCGGTGGTCTGGTGGCTAAAGCTCCCGCTTCACACACGGAGGGCCCGGGTTCGATTCCCGGCGGGTGGAAACATTTGACACGTTTCCTTACACCTGTTGTCCTGTTCACCTAGCAGCAAATAGGTACCTGGGTGTTAGTCGACTGGTGTGGGTCGCATCCTGGGGGACAAGATTAAGGACCCCAATGGAAATAAGTTAGACAATCCTCGATGACGCACTGACTTTCTTGGGTTATCCTGGGTGGCTAACCCTCCGGGGTTAAAAATCCGAACGAAATCTTATCTTATCTTACTCCAAAATCTTGCCTCTAAATAACTTATCTTTATTTCACAAAAAAAAAATAAAGTTTGTTAGTTCCTGGAATATTGCAAAAAAAAATCTGCCCTTTACTCCCACATAACTCCGAAAGTATTTGGAATATTTCCAAAAATGAAATGGGGCAAAATAGAGAAATCATTATTCTACAATTTCTGTGAATATTATTCCATTTAATTAAGTAATAAAGGAAGAATTATGGAATTTAGGTGAATAAGTTACTAGCGAGATATCGGCCTGGAGCGCCGGCCGGCCCCCGTCTCAAAAAAAAAAAAAAAAAAAAAAAAAAAAAAATCGCGAAAATCGCGTTTGTTTGGGTGTATTTCTTAGTAAACTGATGTTCTAGTGCAGTTATCCTCTTCAAAACACCGTTTTCTCTTACTCAAAGACGACATGGAGAGAGTAACTCATTTATATCGAAATATTCCCGATAATCTCTCGCCATATTATGGCCTATTTTATTCAGTCTAGAGTATATAACATGTTTGTATGTTATTTATAGTATTTGTTATATCATATTAGATCAATTCTGATAGATAAATAAGCCGTAGAGTTGATATATAAGCTGATATAAGCATAATAATGAAGTGATTTCTCCTGGCACTCTCTGGAGCGGTGGTAGGCCTGGTAGGCTCAAAGTCGACGGATAAGCTCCGCCTACTGTTTTATGATGCAAAATAGTCAGTTATTATATTAGAATAATGCAAGAAAAAGAGATAAAAAACAAGTAAAAAATTCCAAAAAATATATGGGCTGTGAGCAGACTCGCTACCCACATTGCCCTCACCATACACGATATAAATGACTATAATTTCTTGTAGAAACGTCGTAGAGATTAGATTAGATTTTGCCACCGAAGTGGCTAGTTTAATGTGCACCCCATATCCATCCTGTGGACGGTAGCGCGAGAGCATATGGATACACAAAAGGCCTAGGAACTAGGCCCCAAAGGGTTAACAGGAATACATATTACCTGGAGTTTACCTGGAGAGAGTTCCGGGGGTCAACGCCCCCGCGGCCCGGTCTGAGACCAGGCCTCCTGGTGGATCAGAGCCTGATCAACCAGGCTGTTGCTGCTGGCTGCACGCAAACCAACATACGAGCCACAGCCCGGCTGATCCGGAACTGACTTTAGGTGCTTGTCCAGTGCCAGCTTGAAGACTGCCAGGGGTCTGTTGGTAATCCCCCTTATGTGTGCTGGGAGGCAGTTGAACAGTCTCGGGCCCCTGACACTTATTGTATGGTCTCTTAACGTGCTAGTGACACCCCTGCTTTTCATTGGGGGGATGGTGCATCGTCTGCCAAGTCTTTTGCTTTCGTAGTGGGTGATTTTCGTGTGCAAGTTCGGTACTAGTCCCTCTAGGATTTTCCAGGTGTATATAATCATGTATCTCTCCCTCCTGCGTTCCAGGGAATACAGGTTTAGGAACCTCAAGCGCTCCCAATAATTGAGGTGTTTTATCTCCGTTATGCGCGCCGTGAAAGTTCTCTGTACATTTTCTAGGTCGGCAATTTCACCTGCCTTGAAAGGTGCTGTTAGTGTGCAGCAATATTCCAGCCTAGATAGAACAAGTGACCTGAAGAGTGTCATCATGGGCTTGGCCTCCCTAGTTTTGAAGGTTCTCATTATCCATCCTGTCATTTTTCTAGCAGATGCGATTGATACAATGTTATGGTCCTTGAAGGTGAGATCCTCCGACATGATCACTCCCAGTGATTTATATCTACATATCTATAGTTCACTTATCTGTTACAAGCAAATTTAGGAAATTTGCTTAGTATATCTGGTATCTTATTTTCATTAATAAGATATCTTGACATGTCACATAGGTTATTATACTGTCTGTCTCTGTATTCCTCAATAAGTGGACAATTAAGCACATAGTGTTCAAGAGAGTGACCATATGCCTGATCACATAATTTACATTTAGTTTGATCATCATCTGTGTGTCTCCCAAACTGCCAGAAGTACTTGTAACCAAGCCTAAGCCTGGCCACTACAACATCAGTCAGTCTGTTCACATTGCAAGTTGCTCCATAAACATACTTATCTACGTTCATGTTATCATAGTGGGTTATAGATCTACTCAGGCTTCTAACTGCATTCCTATAACAATCATTTTCATTATTTACTTCTCTCCTAATATTATTCCTAATGCTAGACACAGTTATACCAAAGTTATATTCTACATTCTCCTTCTCGATACTCTTCTTGGCTAACATATCAACTTTATCATGAAGGAGTAATCCAATGTGTGATGGGATCCATAGCAATTGTACATTAATTCCTTTGTCCCTAATTTTTGAGAATCTATACCTGGCTTCCCCAATGAGCATGTTGTTGGAGTCATTATATGAGCCAAGAGCCTTCAATGATGACATAGAATCAGTAATGATGATAGAGTCAAGCTCAGTGTCATAGGTTAGCTTTAGCGCCATTAGGATTGCAAACAATTCAGTTTGCAGTGTAGACGCCCAGTTGTTAATTCTTATGCCTAACTCAACAAATTTATTATCGTTCTTAACTAGGGAGGTGGCAACAAGAGCAGATGCAGCCCTGCCAGAAGACTCCTGTGAACGTCGTAGAACATTCATTCTGGTATCATTGTGTTGCCAAAGAGTTAAGCCATTTTTTCGGTATATATAACTCAATTTCCATAATTTTTCGATTTTTGGTTGTGCGCACGCGGAAATTTGCCCTACAGCCCCCTAAGGTAGCCTGCAGTTACAGCTGTCCTGACACCCAGCATGTCTACGTATACTGTTGAAACTTATTCGGTCCGAGAAGTCCCAACTGGGAAAAAAAACACACACTCACCTGGGTTGGCGAAGGTGGATGGAAGGTACTTCTTAATTGATAGATTTACCATTCAGGAAAGTAGGTAGTTTATACTGTTAGTACACTAATATTAGGATTATTGAGGCAACTGTAGATAATAATAATGTAGACCTAAGACCTTAACATAGGTAGTAATAGGCCAATAATGTAGGCAAATCTAGGTTATGTTAGCCAGGGAGAACTGGCAGCCCAAGTTTGAATGCTTTCTTCTATGACCAGACACCATCTGAGCAACACGTGCCGTGATCAGCAGGTGGCGCCCCCACGTGTCCTCACATATGAGACCTGGGGAAATCTGGTGGAGGCACCTCGATGTACCGTAGATGACCACCTCCATCAGGCCCATACAGTAAGACAAGACCTCCACTTTTTCTTAGGATTCTGGCCAGCGTCTGGGGAAAGTTGCGAGTGAGTTGAGCTGTAGGCCTTCTGCAGCTGGCAGTGCATGCCCAGTACGTACTTCGTCTCTTGTCTACCTAGAAGCTAGTGTCCATTTCTGCATAGTTATACTAGGGGATACACACCCTCTTGGATACAGGAATTTCTGAGGTGCAGGCAGGTCGCTAATAACGATTGAATATTGCAGGAATTAAGGCTCCCGGTTGCACGTGGTTTCTGAGGGGAAGTCCAAAGGGGCTAAGCTAAGCTTAGGGAGGTTGATGACCAGAATAGCTTCTTCATCACCAAGTAAGTTAGTCCTTTAAACGTGCATGCAGGCGAGATTTCTTGCAACATCAGTCATTTATGAAAATCTGTCCTATAAGCCACTTGTGAGGCTGAGGTATCGACCTCAGAGCTCGGTGTCAACAGAGCTTGCCAGGGTAGGCGACTCACTTGGAGGCAGTCCAGACAAATTTTCACATTCATGTTGGTTATATATTATATATTTATTAATGCATACTAGTTAAATGTTAAAAACATTATTTGAACTTATATTTTATAGCAAATGCGACATATATTTTTTTAATGAAAAAATAATGAAAAAATCTCCAAACTTACGAGAAAGCATTGCAAAAAAGATTCTGATATAAATTAGGTGATACAAATTTGGGTAATATAAAGATTTTAATGAAAAAAATAAGATGGAGACAGGTTGCCATGCACCGCCATGACCTTCAGCAACAACAGCAGCAGCTGGTGATGACTTCTGCATCAACTTTCGAGGGATGTCTTGCTCTAGCCTGAATGTATGACACATTTCCCCTGTTGTCAGGGTGCTTATCCTCGTCTATTTTGCATGTTATAGGTGGGATACCTGTCTTATCTGAGAACATTAGTCAGTCAGGCGTCATTACCACAGGTCTTAGTGATCATTTCATCATTTACTGCACCAGGAAAATCACTAGGGATAGGATAGGCCTACACAGGACAATAAAAATGAGGTCAACTAGAAACTACAGTAAAGAAGCACTGGTAAATAGGCTACACAATTGTGACTGGACAGAGATAACAAGTTGCACGGACGTAAACGATGCCTGGGAAAAATTCAAAACAATGTTCACTACCATCCTTGATAATATTGCACCAGTTAAAGAGGTTAGGATTAAACGAAGAACTGAACCCTGGATGAATACTGAGATATTAGATAATATGAAATTCAGAGACCAGCTGCTAAAAAGATTTAAAGCAAACAGACAGGATATTGCAGCACTAAATGAATTCCAAAGGGTGAGGAATAGAGTACAGAGACTTATAAAATGAGCAAAGGCAAAGCACTATTGCTCAAAAATTGAAGAGTATAAGCATAACCCCAGAAAGCTCTGGCAACAACTAAAACAGTTGGGGTATAGCCATAAGCCAGTAGATAGGTCTAACATAGTACTCACTATCGAAAATGAGGTATGCCACGAAACACCTAAGGTGGCAAATTGTTTTAATTCCTACTACACAACTGTTGCATCAACACTAGTAAGTAAACTACCAGCTGCATCAAATACCTTTAACACAGACTCTGATAAGTTTCAAACATACTATACCAATAAAGGGGTAACCCCAAACAGTTGTCAACTAGTAAGTGTATCTCATGACTTTATTCAAAAAGAACTAAGCAGGTTAAACCCAACTAAGAGCACAGGCCCTGATAACATCCCATCTAAGTTCCGAAAAGATGCTGCTTCTGAACTGTCAATCCCTATTGCTCACATAATAAATCTATCAATCCCCACTAATACCGTACCGGAGGGGTTCAAGGAGGCCAGAGTTACTCCTATCTTCAAGAAAAATAATAGGTCTGATGTAAGCAACTGTAGGCCTGTTAGTATACTCAGTATAATATCTAAAATTCTGGAGAGGGCGGTGTATTCTCAAGTAGTTAAGTACCTTAATGACAACAGCATTCTCCATAGCTATCAATCGGGCTTTAGAAGATCCTAGTCAACCGACACCTCCCTTATTAATCTGATGGATTACCTGAGAACTGAAATGCCAAAGGGAAACCTCATAAGTATGGTAACCTTAGATCTGCAAAAGGCCTTCGATACTGTCAACCACAATATATTATGTAAGAAACTTCAAGCTATCGGTATAGGTTCTGTAGACTGGTTTAAGTCCTACCTTAGCAACAGGAGACAAATAGTCAAAATCAACAAAACGGAATCAGAACCCCTGCCGATAACATGTGGAGTTCCCCAAGGTAGTATTTTGGGTCCCTTATTATTCTTATGTTATGTCAATGATATGCCTATCAGTGTCAAGTGCAAACTCCTACTGTATGCAGATGACAGTGCTCTGTTAGTGACAGGTAAAGACCCACAAGATATTGCTAATGTTTTAACACTGGAACTGGAGTCCTGCAGCAAATGGTTAGTAGACAACAAACTATCATTACACCTAGGGAAAACTGAAGCCATTCTCTTTGGCACGAAACTTAAACTGAGAAGGGTAAATAATTTTAATGTTTAGTGTAATGGGGAGCCCATCACTTTACCTGGAGTTTACCTGGAGAGAGTTTCGGGGGTCAACGCCCCCGCGGCCCGGTCTGTGACCAGGCCTCCTGGTGGATCAGCGCCTGATCAACCAGGCTGTTGCTGCTGGCTGCACGCAAACCAACGTACGAGCCACAGCCCGGCTGATCAGGAACTGACTTTAGGTGCTTGTCCAGTGCCAGCTTGAAGACTGCCAGGGGTCTGTTGGTAATCCCCCTTATGTGTGCTGGGAGGCAGTTGAACAGTCTCGGGCCCCTGACACTTATTGTATGGTCTCTTAACGTGCTAGTTTTTGTTACTTAGTTTAATATGTTTATTATGCACCCCATACCCATCCTGTGGGCGGTAGTCAAAAGATTACAGAGGTACATAATTGGTCCAGGGACTGGACTCCAAAGTTTTGATAGCTGAGCAAGTTACAGAGGCAATGAACTCACAATTTACAAAGGTAATGAACTCACAATTTACAAAGGTAATGAAGTCCAGGTAAGTCTGGTCACAATCATGACAAGTTACAAAGGTATTTACAGATTACAGAGGTACGTAATGGGTCCAGGGACTGGGCCCCCAAAGTTTTGATAGCTGAACTAGGTACAAAGGTAATGAGCTCACAAGTTACAAAGGTAATGAATTCTGTAGAATGGTTACTTACGTTTATTTAACGTACTAGTGACACCCCTGCTTTTCATTGGGGGGATGGTGCATCGTCTGCCAAGTCTTTTGCTTTCATAGTGAGTGATTTTCGTGTGCAAGTTCGGTACTAGTCCCTCTAGGATTTTCCAGGTGTATATAATCATGTATCTCTCCCTCCTGCGTTCCAGGGAATACAGGTTTAGAAACCTCAAGCGCTCCCAGTAATTGAGGTGTTTTATCTCCGTTATGCGCGCCGTGAAAGTTCTCTGTACATTTTCTAGGTCGGCAATTTCACCTGCTGTTAGAGTGCAGCAATATTCCAGCCTAGATAGAACAAGTGACCTGAAGAGTGTCATCATGGGCTTGGCCTCCCTAGTTTTGAAGGTTCTCATTATCCATCCTGTCATTTTTCTAGCAGATGCGATTGATACAATGTTATGGTCCTTGAAGGTGAGATCCTCCGACATAATCACTCCCAGGTCTTTGACGTTGGTGTTTCGCTCTATTTTGTGGCCAGAATTTGTTTTGTACTCTGATGAAGATTTAATTTCCTCATGTTTACCATATCTGAGTAATTGAAATTTCTCATCGTTGAACTTCATATTGTTTTCTGTAGCCCACTGAAAGATTTGGTTGATGTCCGCCTGGAGCCTTGCAGTGTCTGCAATGGAAGACACTGTCATGCAGATTCGGGTGTCATCTGCAAAGGAAGACACGGTGCTGTGGCTGACATCCTTGTCTATGTCGGATATGAGGATGAGGAACAAGATGGGAGCTAGTACTGTGCCTTGTGGAACAGAGCTTTTCACCGTAGCTGCCTCGGACTTTACTCTGTTGACGACTACTCTCTGTGTTCTGTTAGTGAGGAAATTATAGATCCATCGACCGACTTTTCCTGTTATTCCTTTAGCGCGCATTTTGTGCGCTATTACGCCATGGTCACACTTGTCGAAGGCTTTTGCAAAGTCTGTATATATTACATCTGCATTCTTTTTGTCTTCTAGTGCATTTAGGACCTTGTCGTAGTGATCCAGTAGTTGAGACAGACAGGAGCGACCTGTTCTATACCCATGTTGCCCTGGGTTGTGTAACTGATGGGTTTCTAGATGGGTGGTGATTTTGATTCTTAGGACCCTTTCAAAGATTTTTATGATATGGGATGTTAGTGCTATTGGTCTGTAGTTCTTTGCTGTTTCTTTACTGCCCCCTTTGTGGAGTGGGGCTATGTCTGTTGTTTTTAGTAACTGAGGGACGACCCCCGTGTCCATGCTCCCTCTCCATAGGATGGAAAAGGCTCGTGATAGGGGCTTCTTGCAGTTCTTGATGAACACAGAGTTCCATGAGTCTGGCCCTGGGGCAGAGTGCATGGGCATGTCATTTATCGCCTGTTCGAAGTCATTTGGCGTCAGGATAACATCGGATAGGCTTGTGTTAATCAAATTTTGTGGCTCTCTCATAAAAAATTCATTTTGATCTTCGACTCTCAGTCTGGTTAGCGGCTTGCTAAAAACTGAGTCATATTGGGACTTGAGTAGCTCACTCATTTCCTTGCTGTCATCTGTGTAGGACCCATCTTGTTTAAGTAGGGGCCCAATACTGGACGTTGTTCTCGATTTTGATTTGGCATAGGAGAAGAAATACTTTGGGTTTCTTTCGATTTCATTTATGGCTTTTAGTTCTTCCCGCGATTCCTGACTCCTAAAGGATTCTTTTAGCTTAAGTTCGATGCTTGCTATTTCTCTGACCAGTGTCTCCCTGCGCATTTCAGATATATTGACCTCTTTTAGCCGCTCTGTTATTCTTTTCCGTCGCCTGTAAAGGGAGCGCCTGTCTCTTTCTATTTTACATCTACTCCTCCTTTTTCTTAGAGGAATAAGCCTTGTGCATACATCGAGTGCCACCGAGTTAATCTGTTCTAGGCATAAGTTTGGGTCTGTGTTGCTTAGTATATCTTCCCAGCTTATATCGGTTAGGACTTGGTTTACTTGGTCCCACTTTATGTTTTTGTTATTGAAGTTGAATTTGGTGAATGCTCCCTCGTGACTAGTCTCATTTTGTCGGTCTGGGGCTCCGCGCATACATGATTGAACCTCAATTATGTTGTGATCTGAGTATATTGTTTTTGATATGGTGATATTTCTTATCAGATCATCATTGTTAGTGAAGATGAGGTCTAGTGTATTTTCCAGTCTAGTAGGCTCTATTATTTGGTGGTTTAAATTGAATTTTGTGCAGAGATTTAAAAGCTCGCGTGAGTGAGAGTTTTCATCAGAGCTGCCTCCTGGTGTTATTACTGCCACAATATTATTTGCTATATTCCTCCATTTTAGGTGCCTTAAGTTGAAGTCCCCCAGGAGCAAGATGTTGGGTGCAGGAGCTGGAAGATTTTCCAGACAGTGGTCAATTTTTAACAGCTGTTCCTGGAATTGCTGGGATGTTGCATCCGGAGGCTTGTAGACTACCACAATGACTAGGTTTTGGTTCTCGACCTTTACTGCTAAAACTTCCACTACATCATTTGAGGCATTAAGCAGTTCTGTGCAAACAAGTGACTCTGCAATGTACAGGCCAACCCCCCCCCCTTTTGCCTGTTCACTCTGTCACATCTGTATAGGTTGTAACCTGGGATCCATATTTCGTTGTCCAAGTGATCCTTTATGTGGGTCTCAGTGAAAGCCGCGAACATTGCCTTTGCCTCTGCAAGCAGTCCACGGATGAAAGGTATTTTGTTGTTTGTTGCTGGCTTTAGACCCTGTATATTTGCAAAGAAGAATGTTATCGGACTGGTGGTATTGTTGGTACTGGGGGGGGGGATTTTTTTCCGGCATTAGTATCTGTATCTGTTGGTTTGGAGTGGAGGCCATCGACTGTGGTTCCACTCCAGGAATGACTGGATTTGGTGTACGATTTCTGCCATTTCCTGCCAGTTTTTTTTTCCTTCCTGGCACTAAAAAACCTCTCCCTCTTGAGTGGCTGTGGCTACCCAGGTTTTCCCATGGCCTGGATGTTTTGTATCTTTTTGTCCCCTTTAGATGGTATGCCTGGCAATTTAAGTTATAGCACAGTCTTTCCTGTACTGAAGAGGTACACATTTCAGGGTGAAAAAGCTTACAGGAAGGGAGTTTGCATTTTCCTGTTGTCATATGGGCATGGCATTTTCTAGGGTGGTCATAGTTGCATGTCCCATCTGTTTTTCCAGATTTCCCATGCCAGCAGATACCAAGTGCATAGTATGTGCACAGGCTTGGTTTCCGCTTGCCTTGGGTTTCTGTGACTGTATTCCCTGTTGGTGCATGTTTCCCTGTCTTACTTCTATCTTCCCTAGCACCAACAATGGAGCCCCCACCAGTTGTTTTTGGTAATTTATCCTCACTATTGCTATTGGAGTCCTCTTGTTTGCTATTTCCTGCAGTATTTCTAGTTTGCAATATTGGTTTTATCTTATCTTTGACTACACTTGTTTCCCTACTATGGCTCCTGTCCCCTATGAGGTCATTTATATGTATTCCTTCCTGCGTATAATTCCCGACTACCTGGACAAAATCTCCAGCTTCACCATTACTCTGCCTTGACAAAAAAACTGAAAGATAGACTGCAAATCACCCAGAACAAAATCGTAAGATTCATCCTGGGGCTGGGACCAAGAGAACATGTAGGCCAGGATGAATTACAGCAGTTGGATATGCTGAATGTTGAAGACAGAGTAAAACAACTGAAGCTAAATCATGTTTATAAAATTGCTCACAGTGTCCAGAATATCTTGCTGTCAATTTTGTCAAGGTTGGGAACCAAAGCAATCATAGTACTAGGGGGAGAGAATACAACTTTGTAGTAACCACAGTCATTGGCCAGGCGTCAAACAACTTTTATTGTACAGCAATAAAGGAATGGAACAGACTACCCGCACATGTCAAAGCCAGTCATAGCATGAACCAGTTCAAGAAGAGTGCCAAAAGGTGTCTGATGAATGTAGCTACAGAAAGGGAGGGGAATGATTTTCTATTTTTTAGCTAACATACGTGTAAATTTTACCTTATTCCTAGTAATGACCCTCGTATTGTAGATAGTCTTAATGACCCTCGTGTAGTAGATAGTCTTTTTAGTATGATAATAAGATGTTATCTTCATTGTAGAATAATAAGAAAATATTATAACCTTTATATTATAATAATAAGGTAAAAGGACCCTAATGGAAATAAGTTACTCTGTCTGACTTTTTTGGGTTATCCTAGGTTCTCTACACATATGCTGCCATGTATGATAATTCTATGTAACTGTATTTGTGTATACCTGAATAAACTTACTTATGTCTCTCTAATTTTAACCATCTTCATTTTTCCTCTCTAATTCTTCAAGGGTTTAATTTGGAAGCCGGTTAGTGAACTTGGGTGAAGGTGTGGGCATCCCGCTCTGCTGGTGCTTGGCAAGCTGCTCCACTTGATATAATTGAGAGATTCTAAATCCTGTTTCTATTTACAAAAGAACTCATGTTTCTTCTTTCTTTCAGGGTTCAGTTTTGGGCAAGAAATCTTGGCAGTACATCTGGAAGTTGGCCGCCATATTGACTAAGCTGTGACTGGCCCTTGTAAACAACAACAACAAAACAACAGCTGGTCAATCATTCTGGGATTTTTTTTCTCTCTCCTTTCTTTTTTTGAGAAATTTTATCTCCGTATCTACTGATTGATTGTTATAATATGTTTCTTTGTTGGTGATTTTGTTTTGGTTATCCTCATAAATGCGAGAAAAGTGCGTGGAGGTTCACTAATTTTTTTTTCACATTGAGAGCTTAAGATTTTGTTTGGATATTTTTAACCTGGAGAGTTAAAACCCAGGATAACCCGGGGTAGAGAGGGTTAGCCACTCAGGATAACCCAGGGTAGCGTGGGAAAGCCACCTAGGATAACCCGGGGTAGGGTGGGAAAGCCACCTGGGGTAGGGGGGGTTAGCTAGCCAGGATAACCCAGGGTTAGGTGGGATAGCCACCCGGGGTAGGGAGAGTTAGCCAGCCAGGATAACCCAGGGTAGGGTGGGATAGCCACCTGGGGTAGGGAGGTTAGCCAGCCAGGATAACCCAGGGTAGGGAGAGTTAGCCAGCCAGGATAACCCAGGGTAGGGTGGGATAGCCACCCGGGGTAGGAAGGGTTACCCAGCCAGGATAACCCAGGGTAGGGTGGGATATCCACCCGGGGTAGGGAGGGTTAGCCACCCGGGGTAGGGAGGGTTAGCCAGCCAGGATAACCCAGGGTAGGGTGGGATAGCCACCCAGGGTAGGGAGGGTTAGCCAGCCAGGATAACCCAGGGTAGGGTGGGATAGCCACCCGGGGTAGGGAGGGTTAGCCAGCCAGGATAACCCAGGGTAGGGTGGGATAGCCACCTGGGGTAGGGAGGGTTAGCCAGCCAGGATAACCCAGGGTAGGGTGGGATAGCCACCTAAGATAACCCGGGGTAGGGTGGGATAGCCACCTAGGATAACCCGGGGTAGGGTGGGATAGCCACCCGGGGTAGGGAGGGTTAGCCAGCCAGGATAACCCAGGGTAGGGTGGGATAGTCACCTGGGGTAGGGAGGGTTAGCCAGCCAGGATAACCCATGGCAGGGTGGGATAGCCACCTAGGATAACCCGGGGTAGGGTGGGATAGCCACCCAGGGTAGGGAGAGTTAGCCAGCCAGGATAACCCAGGGTAGGGTGGGATAGTCACCTAGGATAACCCGGGGTAGGGAGGGTTAGCCAGCCAGGATAACCCAGGGTAGGGTGGGATAGCCACCCAGGGTAGGGAGGGTTAGCCAGCCAGGATAACCCAGGGTAGGGTGGGATAGCCACCTAGGATAACCCGGGGTAGGGTGGGATAGCCACCCAGGGTAGGGAGGGTTAGCCAGCCAGGATAACCCAGGGTAGGGTGGGATAGCTACCCAGGGTAGGGAGGGTTAGCCAGCCAGGATAACCCAGGGTAGGGTGGGATAGCCACCCAGGGTAGGGAGGGTTAGCCAGCCAGGATAACCCAGGGTAGGGTTGGATAGCCACCCAGGATAACCTGAGGTAGGGAGGGTTAGCCCTTCAGAATAATCCAAAAAAGCCAATGACTTCTTTGTGTAACTGTATTTGTGTGTACGTAAATATCCTTAATATCTTTATTTCTACAAGTACATATACAAGGTTTACAGACCATAGCTGACATCAATAACATACATTGGACCCTCGGGTAACAACACTAATCCATTCCAGAGAGGTCGTCTTTTACCGATTTTTTTGTTATCCGAATTAATTTTCCCCGTAAGAAATAATGGAAATCCAATTAATCCGTTCCAGACACCCAAAAGTATTAAACAAAATAATTTTTTTTATATAAAATATACATTTCCCTACACAGAAAACTATGAGACATGCAGAATAAACAATACTGAAATGACACTTACCGTTATTGAAGATGTATTGATGAGTGATGAGATGGGAGGAGGGGAGAGGATGGAAGAGTTTACTATTGTTTGGAAGGGGAATCCCCTTCCATAAAGACTTCAGTTAACAAGTCCTTTTCTGGGGTTACCTCCCTTCTTTGTTTTTTAATGCCACTAGGACCAGCTTGAGAGTCACTGGACCCCTGTCACACCAAAAATCTGTCCAGAGAGCTCTGTTTCTGGCGTCTCTTTAAGATTTCCCAAAAATGGGACACAACATTGTCATTGTAGATGTTGCCAGCACGGCCTGCAACAGCTGTGTCCGGGTAATGTTCATCCATAAATGTTTGCATGGAAGAAAGCAAGAACACTGCAGCAGGCCTGATGGCCCACACTAGGCAAGTCCTTCACAAACCATCCCACTAACAGAATCATATTTGCCCAGCCTAATTTTCAGTGCTTCCCAAGCAATAAGCTTTGATAATTCTATTCATTCATGTACAGGTGCCACTCAAATCAAATCGTGTGTGTGGGGAAGTACCCTGTCTGGTATGTGGGGAAGTACCCTGTCTGGTATATGGGGAAGTACCCTGTCTGGTATATGGGGAAGTACCCTGTCTGGTATGTGGGGAAGTACCCTGTCTGGTATGTGGGGAAGTACCCTGTCTGGTATGTGGGGAAGTTCCCTGGTTGGTATGTGGGGAAGTACCCTGGCTGGTGTGTGGGAAGTACCCTGACTGGTATGTGGGGAAGTTCCCTGGCTGGTGTGTGGGAAGTTCCCTGGTTGGTATGTGGGGATGTACTCTGGCTGGTATGTGGGGAAGTACCCTGGCTGGTATGTGGGGAAGTTCCCTGGCTGGTGTGTGGGAAGTACCCTGGCTGGTATGTGGGGAAGTGCCCTGGCTGGTATATGGGGAAGTGCCCTGGCTGGTATATGGGGAAGTTCCTTGGCAGCCTGTTTATTATTGCTGTGAGAGGCCAAAAAATGACGTGTGGCGACCCATTCGCATCACGACTTTCCCATTAATATATTAAATTGAGGTTTCAGTGTCCACTGTACAAGAATGTTATAGTGACTACTGACCTGTTTGCAAAATTAATGTGGGAAAGTTTATTCTCCATTATTATGGTTTACAGTACATACTTATTGTTTTACAAACTTCAGTAGCTGTAATTTCTTCCTGCTGTACTATGACAAACTTGAGTAACTGTAATTTCTTTCTACAGATCTATACAAACTTCAGTAGCTGGTTGAGGATACCCTGTTTCATGGATGTGCTGAGTCAGTGGCATGGGTTCCAATCTGGGCTGTTGTTGGTACCGCATAGCACCACCACCTATTGATGCATGCGATCTATCCATCCCAGTTGTAGCCACATCATCATTGCTTTTACTGTCTGTTCCGGCGTAGGGTCACAGGATGTACTCGATCCACTCGGAATTGCACGTGGCACACTACCAGACCACATGCAGCGTCGTATGAACTGATGCTTCACCAGTGAATATTCTTCCTTGCAGTCACTACTCGAATGGTCATCAAGAGCAAGAAAATCAAAATCCACGTCTTTGTCATCACTATTACTCAGACCTGAGGCCCGACCACAGGAAAATGCGAGCTTATGCTTACGGCAAGTGCAACTGAATGTGACCCAGATGGACCAGCACCAGAGGTGGAAGGTTGAGGGTTGTCAAGGCTTTGGTCGCTATTTTCGATATCCCGAGTATTACTGCTTTCGGTCACAGATTGTTCGAAACCATAGGATTCATCTTCGGATCATTTTCTTGTTAGAACTGTCACTTGGGAAGAGGGAGGAGATTCCCAGTTTGACAGGGATTGAGGGTTTTCCTACCACAAGGTGTGGCGAACAATGGGTACCGAGATGGCGTTCCCACAATGCACTGCAAGTGCCCTGATTTTTTGTTTACTGCATACACTGACCATGCAGACCTTCTCTAGTATGTAGGCTTATGAGCCTTCTCATGCTAAATTTGAAGCCTCTAGAATTTTTGGCATAAGTACTATGGCACAGACAGTGAGTGATTTCAAAGGAATAGTACTATGGCACAGTCAGCAAAAGGGTTCAGCTAATTGTGTAGGTCTCGAAATCTGAATGGAAAAATGAGACCAGTAGCAAGATGTATTATTAGTGCTGTTGGGTACCAGGGTACTAGTGATGAAGTGCCTGGATACTATCAACACTGAGGTGTTTTTTAGGATGGTTTTTGCAGTTTTATTGGCTTTGATGCTATCAATTGATAGAGAGCAGCCTTACTACTGTTGCACTGAAGACGTAATTTTAAATTTGGTATAAATATATTTTTACTTTTGTAAATACAATATCATTTTCATTACAGGATTGTGTGAAGAAGTGAGGACCTATGGAGGTGACAGCTTGGTTAAACGACATGAGTATATGGTCAAGAACAATGGCAGGGAGGTTAATGCAAGGAATTGAACCTGTCATGAACAAGGCAGTGGTGCTGTATTGCCTGCACTTCCTGGTTTCAACTTATCCTTTTATACTCGGGCTCTTAAACGAAGGAATTAGAACTAACCGCTTTACTTGGATTGAACCCTTAATGAAAGTTGTTTGTCTTGAGCCAAGGAATTGGAGCTCACCTCTTTTTTTTTTTTTCCTTGTGATTATTGCCTTCCAGTCCCATAAGGCACTGTACAACCTTCAGAAGTTTAGCTCCCATCCTGATAATGTAGTCCCCATTGGGTTTCCCATCTCTTTTTTTCCCCCACTTCCTTTCTCAATTCCTCTTAACCTTCACATTCCTATCCTTGCCCATCCTAATATAGGTGGAGTTGTGGACAGGGACAAGCATGTAAGTCTGTGAGAGGCAGTGCCTCACAGAGTGGAATAAGCCAGCAAGCATGTCTCCTACTGGTTCCCCAATGGATTACTCTTGGGGGTTTCTCAAAGGGGGGTAGACCTCTCGTCTGCCTTGAGGGTCTATTAAGTGGCTGGTGGGGGGTACGAGTCCTCACCCGACAAGCCAGACTGACACACTCTTCATAATGCTCGGGGATGACTCACTTTATGTTAGCAGACAAGCAACAGCAGCACAGCGATCCTCACAGCATGTAAGACTGGTGGATCTTATTGGGCAACCAAAAGATCACTAACAGCCTGTAATCATCCTGCCCTCTCAGCTATCCTAAGTCATTTTGTATACCTTACCTCTGATCAACCTGTAATCCTACCTGCACACCCATCCTAAGTCACTCCATATATTTTCCCTCTGATCTCTTCCTCATATTCTCTTGCCCTTGTCTCTTCCTCTCTCCTTATCAACTCTCACCCTCATTTCTTCCCTGTGAGCAGTAAAATTTGAAGTTTTTTGAGAGAAATGCTGTGAATAGACTTGTGCGATTAAATTGTAATTTTCATTACAGGATTATATGGACAAGAAGTGAGGATCCAGAGAGGTGACTGCATAGTAAAAAAAAAACCACTTCAGTACATAGTCAAAAACAAAGGTAAGTAGGTTCTTTAACCCCCTGAGTGATCAGACCCCGAGTCTGAAGTGTCCACATTGCACAAGAATCTTCAAAAAAAAAAAAAAAAATTCTTGTGAAATGGTAGAGAATCTTTTTCTAAAGGTAATAAACCCATAAGCATGAAATTTGATGGAAAATTGCTGAAATTACACAAATTTTGCTGTGTTTGTGTTTTTATGCATCAGCAATTTTGCCCACTTTGAGTCCTATTTGAAGCCAACTACATTGTTCCAGTCGACCAAATTCTTAGCTATCTTCCATTTTATTGATTGAGCCCAAGAAACTACCCAATCAACTATTTCAGATACCCAAAAAAGTGATCAGAAATTGGTAATTTGGCCAATTTCATACAAATTTCAAAATAGGTTCCAGAATAAACAGTACAGACTTTCCTGGCACTAAAATAACAACATTTCCTCTGTTCATTAGTTATGTTCCCAGGCTTTACACATGAATTCCATTTTGAACTGGTAGACAGCAACCACCCAGGGGACTACTACTACTACTGGTACTACTACTGGTACTACTACTGGTACTACTACTGGTACTACTACTGGTACTACTACTGGTACTACTACTGGTACTACTACTGGTACTACTACTGGTACTACTACTGGTACTACTACTACTACTGGTACTACTACTACTACTACTACTACTACTACTACTACTACTACTACTATTACTACTACTACTGCAACCACCACCACCACCCTGCCAGATGAGTGTAAGACAGAAACCTTTATTTGTCCTGCTTGATGGTAGGAGTGCCATTTTTTTTTTGTTGTTGTTTGTTTGTTTTATAAACACAAGATAAGAGGTATATCATGGTAGTACTTTTACTTACAATTATGTCACAATACACATGTATGTATATATTTATGTATACACACTCATCTGAGTATTCTTTGGTTTTTCTTAATAGTTCTTGTTCTTATTTTCCTTTCTTATTCATGGGAAAGTGGAATAAGAATTGTTCCTCCATAAGCCATGCGTGTCATAAAAGTCAACTATGCGAGACGTTCACCCGCTCTGCCTGTTGTATCCCAACAAGCGAGCATGTCTGATTCCTGTATTATCCAGGGCTTAACAAGAGGGTACATATAAAAATGAGAACAATGGCTATAGTTTACTTAACCCTTAAACTGTCCAAACAGATTTACATTCACACGCGTAGTGCTCCAAAAGTAGATGTACGTTTTTTTTTTACGTATTTTTAAATATAACAAAAAAAAAAGTAGATCAATTTTTTTTACATGTTTTTAAAATGTGAAAAAAAAAAATCTACATTTTTTTGCATACTTTCAAATGTTGAAAAAACGTAGATCTACGTTTGGACAGTTTAATGGTTAATAAAATAAAGAGAGGGAATACACCATTATCTTAGTATAACATAGTATAACAATTGACTTGTGAGACTTATTACCAGGAGGGGGTAGGAACGTTACCAGTAACACGGACTTGTACTCTCTCTCAGTTCACCGACCAGCCAACCCGAGCTCCGCCCCAAGTGGCCCACTACACACTCTGGTGTTCACAGCTCCTACTCACAGGCCCTCTCTCTACCTCCCTAGTTGTTTCCTTGGCTTATATTGTCTTTTCTTCAACCCCCTTTAACCCCAGGTTTTGGGAGTCGCCCTCCATGGGGCACAAAGGAACGGCACCAGGAGTCTTGCTGTGCCAAGGCGAGGGGTGTGACAATTTACACTGGTCATTCAAGTAAATTTTTGACCTTACAAGCACAGTTGACCTACATTACAACTAAAATGCTTACTAAAAATGAAAATAGAACCTTTAAGTTTGGATGTTTGTGCATGGATGTAGTACACATGACAAGATAGAGATTATTTTTTTTATTATTATTATTATTATTAACACACTGGCCGATTCCCACCAAGGCAGGGTGGCCCGAAAAAGAAAAACTTTCACCATCATTCACTCCATCACTGTCTTGCCAGAAGGGTGCTTTACACTACAGTTTTTAAAGCACCCTTCTGGCAAGACAGTGATGGAGATGATTGTGAATGTTATAAATGAAAAGAATTTGGATGTCCTGGCTCTTTGAAACAAAGGTGAAAGGGGTAGTAGGAGTGTTTCAGTGGGGAGAAATAATTGGGATTAGGTCAGGAGTTTCCAATAGTTAGAGCTAAGGAATGTGTAAAGTAAAAGGACACAAGTGCAACTAATGTGACATTTTTGTTGTGGCAACGTTTCGCTCTCCAGGAGCTTTGTCAAGCCATTACAAACAATACATGGACACAGAGGGTATATATAGGCTCAGAGTGAGGTGCAATACTAGTGGTAGTAGTAGTAGTAGTGATATAAGTTATAGTAGTACCTATGGAGGTACTACTATAAGAGCAATTAATTAATTAGAGCAATTAACTCGCACATGAGTAAAAGGATATAAAAGCTATTACTTGGGTAACATCAAAATAGGTTAGACAAATATTTCTATTGTGTTTACTTATAGTATGAAGGGAGCAGAGAAAGCCATTATCATGCCTAGGTATTTCAGGCAGACTTTACCTAATACTTATAGACTACTTTTTTCTAGACAGGTGAAGAGTGGAAGAATACAAACAAACAGTCAATCTTCACTCTATTGTTAATATGAGGTAGTACAATTTATGACAGTCTTACATTTTGAAGTACAAAATTAGCTTCTTGTACAGTGGTAGAATACAAATGTTATATATTTCAATTTTATTATTAATATGAGGTAGTACAATTTATGATAGCCAGTTTGTGATACAGTCAATCATACATTTTTAAGTTTGTAATTAAGTTCATAGGTAGTAGGTTGGTAGAAAGCAACCGCCCAGGGAGGTACTACTGTCCTGCCAAATGAGTGTAGAATGAAAGCCTGTACGTACTTGTTTTACACGATGGTAGGATTGCTGGTGTCTTTTGTCCGTCTCATAAATATGCGAGATTCCAGGTACGTCTTGCTACTTGTACTTAAACTTAGGTGACACTACACATACATGTACAAGCATATATATACACACCCTTCTGGGTTTTCTTGTATTTTCTTTCTAGTTCTTGTTCTTGTTTATTTCCTCATATCTCCATGGGGAAGTGGAACAGAATTCTTCCTCCGTAAGCCATGCGTGTCATAAGAAGCGACTAAAATGCCGGGAGCAAGGGGCTAGTAACCCTTTCTCTTGTATAAATTACTAAATTTTACTAAATTTAAAAAGATAAACTCTTGTTTTTCTTTTTGGGCCGCCCTGCCTCGGTGGGATATTGCTGGTTTGTTGAAAAAAACAATTAAGTTCATTTACTCTATTATTGATATGCGGTAGTACAATTAATGATAAAAACATACATTATAAGTTTGTAAAAATGGCTTAATAGTTTAGGTATAATAAAGACTTTAGGGGAGTTGCTTTAAATTTGATTGGGATTGATGATGGTGATGATTATTATTATTATTATTTTTGAGTATAATCCTAAACTGATTTGTGGGCCTGGGACCTCTTGCTGCTTCAGGTATAGAGAGTTGCAGATCTTAGGGCCCTTTATGTGCATTACATTTTTGCAAAGTGTGCGATGGACACGAGGGATATCAAAAAGTGTTTTGTGCCTCGTGTTATGCCTGTGTGTTGTGTGCTGTCTAGGAGAAGTTTGAGTGGAGGGTTGATATTGGAGTTTAATGTTTTGTACATGTAGTAGGCACAATAATAAGTGTGTATATTAAGTAAGTAGATGTTTTTAAAGAGAGGTGGTGTGTGTTGTCTGGCACTGGAGTTTGTGATGATCCTCACTGTTGCTTTTTGTTGGGTTATTAAAGGTTTGAGACGATTGGCCGTGGTAGATCCGCAAGTACAAATACCTCAGGTGAGGTTAGGGTATATTAGAGAGCGATATAAGGTAAGGAGGGCCCGTTGGGGTACATTGTATCGTATCTTGGAAAGGATAGTACCTACTGTTTTGGCAACTTTGTTAGTTATATGCTGAATGTGGGTCTGAAATTTAAGATTACAGTCAAGGTGGAGACCTAGAAATTTGCCCTCAGTGTGTCTTGTAATGGGTGAACCATTTATTGATATGTTTAGCTGGATATTTGATGCTCTGCTTCCAAAAAGCATGAAGTAGGTTTTTTCTGTATTGAGGGTAAGTAAGTTTGTTGGTAGTCAGTCATTCAGTTTGATATTTTAAGTAGCTCGCCGTTTACAGTGCTACTAAGTGTAGCCGGGTTTGTGTGGGAGAAGACAGACAGACAGACAGACAGGCAGACAAGTGGTGTCATCTGCGATTAGAACTGGTTTAAGGAGCTGCAATGCATTCGGGAGGTCATCGATGTAAATAAGAAAGAATAGAGGACCTAGGTCACTTGCCTGTGGCACTCCAACAACTACAGGCTGAGTATTGGAGGTCATGCCATTTGTTTACCAATAAGATAGACGAGAAGATTTTAGGTAATTGAACGAGCGTCCTCCAACCCCGTAATGCCCTAGTTTTAGGTGCAAGATATTGAGGTCGTCTGTATCAAATGCTTTCCGTAGGTCTACGAAGAGTCCCACAGGATAGTAGTAGTAGTGGTGGTGGCGGCGGTGGTGGAAAACTCTCGGAGAGAGTTTTCCAGGTCTTTTGCATATTACCTTTTACAGGTACCATCCAACTTACGACCAAGTTCGGTTCCGAGAAACCGGTCGTAAGTTGAAATGGACGTAAGTCAAACTTTACTACTCAATATCAACATCATATTTTTGTAATGCCTTTATTTTATTGTTTTATTTTGGTATTTCATGTTTTACTTTACTTTTTATGTTGTTAGTACTGTATTTTATACTGTAAGGTTTAGGATAAACACTGTGTACAACACAAATAGTTGTTTATTTCCCAAAATTTGGCATAAAAAACACGGTCGTAAGTCGGATGGTAGGTGTACTTGATATTTCTGGTTTCTTCTCACCTCTTCCCAAGCTTGATAAACACCCACGAAAGCTACCTGGCTGGCTGCTTGACGCTGTGGAAAGTGCCATGGTTACCGTGAAGAACGAAGATGCCTCGCTTCTTTGTTGCCTCGCATACGCTCGTGTACGTGCATCGGTCGGGGCCAAGATTGTATTCGCATCCATAAACGTACAACTTGTCTGAAAAAATGTGATTCTGACAAACTACAGCATCTATAATTAACATTATACAGAGCAGTAATTTTTCAATGAGAGCAAAAACTCAAATGTTATATAAACTGGATTTTATGTTTCAGTGGATAGGTGGGGGAGTTATGGTTTGGAAAGACATTCACACTGTCAAGTACCAGACAGCCCCACTTATACATCAGGTTCCAGGCTACCGCTGTACAGCAAAAATATCGGCAAAATCAAACATAATCTTTTTTTTTTTTTAATTTCAAATGCATATAAAAGCCTGACAACATGTCTATACTATCATATATTAAATGAGCAATAAAAATAGGTAGTAGGTTGGTAGACAGCAACCGCCCAGGGAGGTACTACCGTCCTGCCAAGCGAGTGTGAAACGAAAGCCTGTACTAATTGTTTTACACGATGGTAGGATTGCTGGTGTCTTTTGTCTGTCTCATAAATATGCAAGATCACAGGTACGTCTTGCTACTTCTACTTACACTTAGGTCACCCTACACATGTACATGTTTATTTATACACACTCATCCGAGTTTTCTCTGATTTTATCTCAATAGTTCTTGGTCTCGCTACTTTTCCTTTTATATCCATGGGGAAGTGGAATAAGAATCTTTCCTCCGTAAGCCATGCGTGTTGTAAAAGTCAACTAAAATGCCGGGAACAATGGGCTAGTAACCCTTTTTCCTGTAATAATTACTAAAAAGAATGAGAAGAAGAAAATTGTCAAAGTGGGAAGTCTGAATGTGCGTGGATGTTGTACAAATGATAAGAAAGAGATGATTGTGGATGTTATGAATGAGAAGAAGCTGGATGTCCTGGATTTAAGTGAAACACAGCTGAAGGGGGTGGGAGAGTTTCAGTGGAGAGGAATAAATGGGATTAGGTCAGGGGTTTCAAATAGAGTTAGAGCTAAAGAAGGAGTAGCAATAATGTTGAAGGATAAGTTATGGCAGGAAAAGAGGGACTACAAATGTATTAATTAAAGGATTATGCAGAGTAAAATAAAGGTTGGATGTGAAAAGTGGGTTATAGTAAGCATATATGCACCTGGAGAAGAAAGAAGTGTAGAGGAGAGAGAGAGAGAGAGAGAGATTTTGGGAAATGTTGAGTGAATGCATGGGGAGTTTTGAACCAAGTGTGAGAGTAATGGTGGTTGGAGATTTCAATGCTAAAGTGGGCAAAAATGTTGTGGAGGGAGTAGTAGGTAAATTTGGGGTGCCAGGGGTAAATGAAAATGAGGAGCCTTTAATTGAGCTATGTGTAGAAAGAGGTTTGGTAATAAGTAATACATATTTTATGAAAAAGAGGATTAATAAATATACAAGGTATGATATAGCATGTAATGAAAGTAGTTTGTTAAATTATGTATTGCTGGATAAAAGGTTGATGGGTAGGATGTACACGTTTATAGAGGGGCAACTGATATATCGGATCGTTATTTAGTTGTAGCTACAGTTAGAGTAAGAGGTAGATGGGGAAAGAGGAAAATGGCAACAACAAGCAAGAGGGAGGTGAAAGTGTATAAACTAATGGAGGAGGAAGTTCAGGTGAGATATAAGCAACTATTGGCAGAAAGGTGGGCTGGTGCAAGTATGAGTAGTGGGGGGGTTGAAGATGGTTGGAGTAGTTTTAAAAGTGCAGTATTAGAATCTGGGGCAGAAGTTTGTGGTTATAGGAGGGTGGGTGCAGGAGGAATGAGGAGCGATTGGTGGATTGATGAAGTAAAGGGTGTGATAAAAGAGAAAAAGTTAGATTATGAGAGGGTTTTTACGAAGCAGAAGTGTTATAAGAAGAGTAGAGTATATGGAGAGTAAAAGAAAGGTGAAGAGAGTGGTGAGAGAGTGCAAAAGGAGAGGAGATGATAGAGTGGGAGAGGCACTGTCAAGAAATTTTAATGAAAATAAGAGAAAATTTTGGAGTGAGTTAAACAAGTTAAGAAAGCGTAGAGAATGAATGGATTTGTCAGTTAAAAACAGAGTAGGGGAGTTAGTAGATGGGGAGATGGAGGTTTTGGGTAGATAGCGAGAATATTTTGAGGAACTTATAAATGTCAACGAAGAAAGAGAAGCGGTAATTTCATGCACTGGCCAAGGAGGTATACCATCTTTTCGGAGTGAAGAAGAACAGGATGTGGGTGTCGGGGAGGTGTGCGAGGCATTACGTAGAATGAAAGGGGGTAAAGCAGCTGGAACTGATGGGATCATGACAGAAATGTTAAAAGCAGGGGGAGATATAATGTTGGAGTGGTTGGTATTTTTGTTTAATAAATGTATGAAAGAGGGGAAGGTACCTAGGGATTGGCAGAGAGCATGTATAGTCCCTTTATATAAAGGGAAGGGGGACAAAAGAGATTGTAAAAAT
The DNA here is from genome assembly GCF_038502225.1 of Cherax quadricarinatus. NCBI lineage: Eukaryota > Metazoa > Arthropoda > Malacostraca > Decapoda > Parastacidae > Cherax > Cherax quadricarinatus. Next base: position 10,993,512 of record NC_091382.1, read on the forward strand.
TATAGAGGAATAAATTTACTTAGTATACCAGAAAAAGTGTATGGTAGGGTTATAATTGAAAGAATTAGAGGTTAGACAGAATGTAGGATTGCAGATGAGCAGGGCCAGGGAGGCTTCAGAGTGGGTAGGGGATGTGTAGATCAAGTGTTTACATTGAATCATATATGTGAACAGTATTTAGATAAAGGTAGGGAAGTTTTTATTGTATTTATGGATTTAGAAAAGGCATATGATAGAGTGGATAGCTTTATATAACTACCTCAGTTCATATATTCAAAATTGTTAAAATAATCAAAGTTCTATTCTCAGGAGCTAAAGTGTAATAAGTTGACTATTTTGCCATTAAAATACTCCAGGTGCTATAGACTACCTCAGGTGCTACTTATTTTACTTTTAATACATTCTTTTACTATTATATCCACTAGCTCCTTTATTTTAACTGTAAAAATCTACTGTAGTTCATAAACTCACTTGTTAAAATAATTAAGGTCCTATTAGATACTTAAGTGTATAACTGAATTATCAATTCTGTAATAATCCCTTTTTCTTTCAAATTTTTACAAGTTTTAGATTAATCATGGTGTCTTAGTCATAAGTCTAGTTGTAGATTCAATATAAATCTTATCATTTTACTCAGAAAATCTAGTTTGTAAAATTACTCTCATCCTATGATTACAGACATAGATCCTGATGTAAACTTTTACAAAATGAATTACATGAATCAACCCGTAACTGTAATTACTACACAGCAGACCAAGCAAAGACATTACTCAGTGCAAACAATAACATAACCATCTTTAACTACAATGTCAGATCCTTGAGCAAACATTATAATGACCTCACAGCATTACTCAGTTCCCTTCATTCCAATATATCAATCATCACACTCACAGAAACCTGGCTTAAGCCTGATATTACAAATTTCTATACCATTCCTGGCTACATGGCCATACACAACTGTAGAACAGACCAACAAGGGGGAGGAACAGCTATATACTATTCAAATCAACTCGAATGTATCAATAAATCTTGCACAAGGGATGAACATGGAGAATATACCATAGCCAAATTTAAATCAAAAGACCTGCAAAAACCCCTCACAGTTATAAACATGTACAGAGTAGAACAGTCAAACATTTATCACTTTAGTGAAAAACTAGGAAACATGATTACTGATGGACACATCAGTAAGAATGGTAACAAATTCCCACTCCCACCAGCATACTCCACCAATTTTCAAAAGTCTGAATCTACTCACTGTTAAGAACATCCATAATTATTCATGTGCCTACTACATACACAGAACAATACATGCAAATATAAACCCCTCACCGGTGGCCCGGCGGCCCGGTGGCTAAAGCTCCCGCTTCACACACGGAGGGCCCGGGTTCGATTCCCTGCGGGTGGAAAACATTTTGACACGTTTCCTTACACCTGTTGTCCTGTTCACCTAGCAGCAAATAGGTACCTGGGTGTTAGTCGACTGGTGTGGGTTGCATCCTGGGGGACAAGATTAAGGACCCCAATGGAAATAAGTTAGACAGTCCTCGATGACGCACCGACTTTCTTGGGTTATCCTGGGTGGCTAACCCTCCGGAGTTACAAATCTGAACGAAATCTTATCTTATCTTATCTTATCTCAGACTTCTGCTCACCAACCTAAACAGGACACATGACCACAACACAAGACACAGATCTCTTTTTGATATACTTTGTATCTATATCACACTTTGTAAAAAGTCTATGCACATAAAGGGCCCCAAAATATTGAATTCATTACCAGAAGATATTAAAGTAACCCAGTCTGAAAATCAATTTAAGACTCTTCTCAACAGCCACTTAATCACCCTAGACTAAATGCTAAACACTCAGTACACATTTACTCACCTATGTACTCCCACATCATAACTGAAACAATCACATTGAACCTTTTATCCACTCTTCACAGGAATATAATTGAATCACTGTTTTCACAAAAGCACTTTTGAATATAAAAATATCTTTGTATTATACAGATTTTGATTCATTTATAATTAACATTCTACTGTAAAACTATGAAATAATTACTATCCTAATGTACAACTATGATATACTCCTTAGTATTAAGTAGACTGTAAGCCAATAATGTTAAGTTGGCCCATAATGCCTAGGCATAATAGAGGCTCTATTTGCATTGCAACCCACTATTGTAAATACAAAATCTCAATGTACTATTTGCAAACACATAAAATAAATAAATGTAGTTGTAAAAGAAGTAAATGCTAGGGTGTTCGGGAGAGGGGTGGGATTAAATTATGGGGAATCAAATGCAAAATGGGAATTGACACAGTTGGTTTTTGCTGATGATACTGTGCTCATAGGAGATTCTAAAGAAAAATTGCAAACATTAGTGGATGAGTTTGGGAATGTGTGTAAAGGTAGAAAGTTGAAAGTGAACATAGAAAAGAGTAAGGTGATGAGGGTATCAAATGATTTAGATAAAGAAAAAATGGATATCAAATTGGGGAGGAGTAGTATGGAAAAAGTGAATGTTTTCAGATACTTGGGAGTTGACATGTCGGCGGATGGATTTATGAAGGATGAGGTTAATCATAGAATTGATGAGGGAAAAAAGGAGAGTGGTGTGTTGAGGTATGTGTGGAGACAGAAAACGTTATCTATGGAGGCAAAGAAAGGAATGTATGAAAGTATAGTAATACCAACACTCTTATATGGGTGTGAAGCTTGGGTTGTGAATGCAGCAGCAAGGAGACGGTTGGAGGCAGTGGAGATGTCCTGTCTAAGGGCAATGTGTGGTGTAAATATTATGCAGAAAATTCAGAGTGTGGAAATTAGGAGAAGGTGTGGAGTTAATAAAAGCATTAGTCAGAGGGCACAAGAGGGGTTGTTGAGGTGGTTTCATCATTTAGAGAGAATGGATCAAAGTAGAATGACATGGAGAGCATATAAATCATTCGTGCTTTTTTTTGGTCTAAATCCAAACTGGCACGGTTTAAGTATGTTGTTGGATGTAAGGTAGGAGTACAGTTACTTGTGTATTATTTTTTCAAATATCTTGGAGTTTAAGGGCAAGTCTGATATGGGTCTGTAATTGTTCAAATCAGTTGGATATCCACCTTTATGGACTGGGGTGACCCTTGCTGTCTTGGGTGTGGGTGGGAAGGTTAAGGGGGTCACAGGACATCGAGCCAGGGGAAGAGACGAAAAAATCGAAAAAAAACGAAAAATGAGTTAAGGAAGCTATAAATTTGTTAAACATTGTTGCAATAATGGGCGACAGTTCTGGCACAACTTTTTTATATATGAATGGCAGCAAGTTATCTAGATCACCTGATTTGTTTTTTAATGATGAGTGAGACTTCATTGGGATTAGTTGGAGCTAGGAATAGAGTACTATTTGGATAGTTGCCAGTGAGGTACTCGCTCAGATGGGTATTTGAGCTGTGAATTTGACTCACTAGCTTTGATCCTACAGTTGAGAAGAAGACATTAAATTTGTCGGCCGTGTCTATGGGTTGCACGTGAGATTCGTCTGGTCAAGTCTGTCTGTCTGTCTCTGTCTGTCTGTCTCTCTGTCTGTCTCTGTCTCTGTCTCTGTCTCGCTCTCTCTGTCTCGCTCTCTCTGTCTCGCTCTCTCTGTCTCGCTCTCTCTGTCTCGCTCTCTCTGTCTTGCTCTCTCTGTCTCTCCCTGTCTCTCTCTCTCTTTCTCTTTCTCTCTTTCTCTTTCTCTTTCCAGTCGGTTTCCTTGAGCCCAAAATTTGGGAGAGGGTTTGCCAGGTACTTTTCATGTCACCTTTCATTTCACTAAATCTATTTTCGCGATACATTCGCTTTGATTTACGTAGTAGTTTTGCTAGTATTGATGTGTATCTTTTAGTAAATTCTTTGGTAATTAAGCCTAATCTGAACTGCTTTTCAATTTGGTGTTTTTTATTAATAGATTTGAGGATACTTTTTGTTAGCCATGGGCTGTTTAGCCTCTTTTCTGTGATCTGTTTCGTTTTGACTGGCCAATGTTTGTTGTAGAGGTTTAGGGTTTTATGTAAAAAAATTTTGATATCTTCATCGATATTATTACTGTCATCTAGCTCTCTCTGCCAATCGATGGCACCTAGAGCTAGTTTTAGGTTGTTCATCGATGTCTCGAGTAAATGACCCTCCCGGCAACGGCATCCCTACTCCTCCCTCAGTGCGAGCACTGTATTTCGCACCTCCAAGAGGTGACAAGTACAAAAGTTAATTTCCATTTTTCTTTTATTATCACACTAACCATCTCCCACCAAAGTAAAACAAAACAGAGGAAACACATTTACCATTATTCATTCACTTACTGTCTTGCCAGAAGTGTGCTAACATTCCAGTTCAGATGACCCCTCTGAATGCAAATACTACTACTACTACTACTACTACTGTTTCCCACCTCCAGGGCTCAAATCCAGCTAATTGAGTTCCCTGAATACCTTCATAAATGTTACCTTGCTTATGCTCCAACAGCGTGTTGGGTCACAACCACTTGCCTACACTTATTTGTATAGTACAGTGGACCCTCAACCAGTGATATTAATCCATTCCTGAGAGCTCATCGTTAATCGAAATAATCGTTAGTCAAGTTAATTTTCCCCATAAGAAATAATGGAAATCAAATTAATCCGTGCAAGACACCCCAAAGTATTGAAAAAAAAAATTTTTACCACATGAAATATTAATTTTAATACACACAAACTGAAGAAGACATGCACAGTTACATGACACTTACCTTTATTGAAGATCTGGTGATGATTGATGGGATGGGAGGAGGGGAGACCGTTGATCTTGTTAGTGTTTAGAAGGGGTATCCCCTTCCATTAGCACTTGAGGTAGCAAGTCTTTTTCTGGGGTTACTTCCCTTGTTCTTTTAATGCCACTAGGACCAGCTTCAGAGTCACTGGACTTGTGTCGCACAACATATCTGTCCATAGAGGCCTGTACCTCTCGTTCCTTTATCCTAAAGTGTTTCACAACATTGTCAGTGTAATAGTCACCAGCACGGCTTACAATAGCTGTGTGAGGGTGATTTTCATCAAAAAAGGTTTGCACTTTAAGCCACATTGCACACATTTCCTTAATCTTTGAAGTAGGCAACTTGTTCAATTTCTCTATCCCCTCCTCCGAATCAGTTTCCTCAGGTGTGGCCTCTTACTGTTGAAGATGATCTAGCAGCTCATCAGTGGTTTGTTCTTCATTGTCCTCCTCCACCAACTCTTCCACATCCTCCCCACTAACCTCACCAATATGAGCACTAGTTCCAGGCATTTTTTCCTGTTCACCTGGGTGTTAGTCAACTGTTGTGGGTCGCATCCTGGGGGACAAGATTAAGGACCCCCAATGGAAATAAGTTACAGTCCTTGATGATGCACTGACTTTCTTGGGTTATCCTGGGTGGCTAACCCTCCGGGGTTAATCGTTTCTCGGTAATTGTTTCACGTTAAGCCACACCAACAAACAACACTCTCTCCACATCTTCGAGTAATACAGCTGATGGTGGTGCAGCAACAACAATAACAACAGCTGACTGTGGTGCAGCAGCAGCAGCTGCACCTTTGGCAAGAACAGCTTCCTCGATTGCCGTTTTCTTACCCACAATAATAGTGATGGTTGATTGGGGTTTATTATACAACCTGACCAGCTCAGAGACACGCACTCCACTTTCGTACTTAGCAATGATCTCTTTCTTCATCTCCATAGTAATTCTCACCCTTTTTGCTGTAGGGTTGGCACTAGAAGCTTTCTTGGGGCCCATGGTGACTTATTTTGCAGGTGCAATCACTACAAAGGCTGTGATAATATGAAATGTTCCAGTTGTTGTATGTTTGGAAGCGACTGCGGTGGCTGGCTGGCTGGCTGGCTTGTAAACACTGGCACCCAAGGGACAAGCGAGGCGCGCTCAGGCCAAAGTGGACGCGTATGGTACGGAACGAATAGCGCTGGTCGGGTTTTTAAGCACTAGTCGAGGCAAAATTTTTGCGCTAAAATGTATCGCTAGTCAGATTTATCGTTAATCGATGCCATCGCTGGTTAAGGGTCCACTGTACATAAAAATTATATTCACTCGCAATGGAATACAGTGTCAAGATCTTACCTGGATGATAGTGAAATATTGATAATATCTTGATCTCCCCAGGTATTAGCTGGCTTGTAGTAGTATGTGTTTGGAAACTGGAACCACGTATTCCTCCCAGCCAAATTTGTATAATCGGGTTAAATTCGTGAGTGTTACACCCGAATTTACACCTGCAATTAATGCACTACTTAGTTTGTGTAAAAATAAAATCACGTACTATATCACTTTTTAACCCTTTTGGGGTTTCGGTTGTACTAGTACGGCTTACGTGCCAGGGTTTTTGACGTACTAGTACGCATAAATTCTAGCGCCCTCGAATCTAGCAAGAGAAAGCTGGTAGGCCTACATATGAAAAAATGGGTTGATGTGGTCAGTGTGTGCAGTATAAAAAAGAATCCTGCAGCACACAGTGCGTAATGAGAAAAAAAAACTTTGTGTTTTTAGTTTAAAACAGCGAGTTTGCACTATATTTTCGTATGGTATTTATTGTTGTATTCTAGTTTTCCTGGTCTTATTGTATAAAATGGAAGACGTATTACAGAAATTGAGATGATTTTGACTGGTTTTACAATGAAAAGTACCTTGAAATTGAGCTCAAAGTAGCAGAAATGTTCGATTTTTACCAAAGTTCAAAAGTAAACAAATCATGCTAAGCGTCCAATACTGGCGAGTCTAATATTCTTTCACAAGTGTGCCGATATTATTTATATCATTTCTACACTAATGCAGTAGTCTGCATAACAGTAAGTCTTTGATTTTTTATTCTCACAAAAATAATAAGTGGAAAGCAAAAGAAATGTAAGAGGAGCCTGGGAACATGCCTAATGAACAGAGGACATGTTATTTTAGTGCCAGGAATGTCTTTCTTGTTTATTCTGGATCCTATTTGGAAATTGGCATCTTCTGAAATTTGTGTGAAATTGGCAAAATTCTGACCACTTTATTGGATAGTTGAAATCGGTAAATGGGTGGTTTCTTGTACTCATTCGATAGGAAAAATGGAGTTCTAGTGAAATAGTTATGATTTTTGTCAACTAGTACATTGGAATTGGCCGAAAATAGGGCTCAAAGTGGGCAAAATCGCTGATGCGTAAACATGGTCGAGACCGCTAATTTTGCGAGAGCATAATTCCCTGAGTTTTCCATCAAATTTCATACTTTTGGTGTCATTATGATCGGGAAGAGATTCTCTTATCTTTTTATAAGAATTTTTTTTTTTTTTTTTTGAAATTTTGGCGACCCTGAGAACAAGTCTCTGAGAGGGCCTGGCAACCCCCAAAGGGTTAATTGCTGTATTTCTGGGTTTATAACTATGAAAAATAGAATATAACAAACCTATAACTATTTTCATGAATGGAATAACCAAGTTGTTAACCCTTGACTAACAAACACACATGTACCATCTTGGAAAATTATAAAAATCATTATTATTTAAATCATTATTATTTTTTACTATTATTATTAATACTGTACTATAATTATTACATAATATTTTCAACATGTATATATAAAACCTTTTTCCTACATAAAACAGCCCTTTATTCTACCTTATTTATTTACTCAATAACTAACTACTATTAACTTCTATTTTTTTATATTAACATAGTGGCTGTTTCCACAGGCTTTTGCCGTCGTTCACGCCATCCCTGTCTTGCCAGAGGTATGCCTACACTACACTTAAAAAACAGAAACATATCGACACCCCCTCCTATATTAACTTTTAATATACCTTCCTAATACAATTATTTCATACACACACTAACGAGTGTCCAACACGACATCGTTACCTAGTCTGCCATAATACGGATGTTAGCGAAGCGATTGTACCAGCCCGTGGCCAAGTCCTTGTGTTTGGCTGCCGTAGCATACAAGTGTCTCCAGAGTTCCTCCAGTAGAGCCAGGAACACAACATCGGCGTCTACATGCACCAGAGCATCCACGTCTTTTAGAAGAGACTGTAAAACAATGAGCTGCATCATTCACAAAGCACTAGAAAAAAAAAAACAGAGGTTCCCAACCTTTCTTGTGTCATGCCCCACCTTGACACTTGACAAAATTTGACATCCCACTGATATATAAACAAATTTAGGTGCTTAAAACATGTAATAGTGAGTAAAAATACACTACAACTAACTTCAATTTATTTTATTGCAACATTGGCTTGAGTCCTGGAAATGGGAAGTACAATGGCTGCACTTTAAAAAAGGGGTTTGGGAGGACGTGTTGTGTTCTGAGCACCTCTGCAAAAACAGTGATTATGTGTGAGTGATGTCAAACTGTTGAATGATAAAGTATTTTCTTTCTTTTTTTTGGTCACCCTGCCTCGGTGACCCAAAAAATTCAAACTGCCCCTAAAGCTGTCCACCTGTGGGGCATATGCCCCACACTGGGAATCTCTACACTAAATAAATCTGCTTTTTCAGTACCTATAATAAACAAACTTGTCTTATAAACCTTTTATATAAAATGAAATCAATTTTTTGCACATGAGACTGAAAAAGTACATCCAAAACTGCATGTTGCATCAAAATGCTCTCATAGTACATGCCATTCAAGTGAAAGTACATTTTAAATTACATTTACTAATATATATATAGACAAGCTTTAATATATTTTTTTATACCAGTCATCTCCCACCATGGTAAGGGAACCTAAAAGAAAAACAAGAACATTTTTTTTATTATCACACTGGCCGATTCCTACCAAGGCAGGGTGGCCCGAAAAAGAAAAACTTTCACCATCATTCACTCCATCACTATCTTGCCAGAAGGGTGCTTTACACTACAGTTTTTAAACTGCAACATTAACACCCCTCCTTCAGAGTGCAGGCACTGTACTTCCCATCTCCAGGACTCAAGTCCGGCCTGCCGGTTTCCCTGAACCCCTTCATAAATGTTACTTTGCTCACACTCCAACAGCACGTCAAGTATTAAAAACCATTTGTCTCCATTCACTCCTATCAAACACGCTCACGCATGCCTGCTGGAAGTCCAAGCCCCTCGCACACAAAACCTCCTTTACCCCCTCTCTCCAACCTTTCCTAGGCTGACCCGTACCCTGCCTTCCTTCCTTCCACTATAGACTGATACACTCTTGAAGTCATTTTGTTTCGCTCCATTCTCTCTACATGTCCGAACCACCTCAACAACCCTTCCTCAGCCCTCTGGACAACAGTTTTGGTAATCCCGCACCTCCTCCTAACTTCCAAACTACGAATTCTCTGCATTATATTCACACCACACATTGCCCTCAGACATGACATCTCCACTGCCTCCAACCTTCTCCTTGCTGCAACATTCATCACTCATGCTTCACACCATATAAGAGCGTTGGTAAAACTATACTCTCATACATTCCCCTCTTTGCCTCCAAGTACAAAGTTCTTTGTCTCCACAGACTCCTAAGTGCACCACTCACCCTTTTCCCCTCATCAATTCTATGATTCACCTCATCTTTCATAGACCCATCCGCTGACACGTCCACTCCCAAATATCTGAATACATTCACCTCCTCCATACTCTCTCCCTCCAATCTGATATCCAATCTTTCATCACCTAATCTTTTTGTTATCCTCATAACCTTACTCTTTCCTGTATTCACTTTTAATTTTCTTCTTTTGCACACCCTACTAAATTCATCCACCAATCTCTGCAACTTCTCCCAAGAGCATAGTGTCATCAGCAAAGAGCAACTGTGACAACTCCCACTTTATGAGTGATTCTTTATCTTTTAACTCCACGCCTCTTGCCAAGACCCTCGCATTTACTTCTCTTACAACCCCATCTATAAATATATTAAACAACCACGGTGACATCACACATCCTTGTCTAAGGCCTACTTTTACTGGGAAATAATTTCCCTCTTTCCTACATACTCTAACTTGAGCCTCACTATCCTCATAAAAACTCTTCACTGCTTTCAGTAACCTACCACCTACACCTGCAACATCTGCCACATTGCCCCCCTATCCTACACCTTTTGCAAATCCATAAATGCCACAAAGACCTCTTTAGCCTTATCTAAATACTGTTCACTTATATGTTTCACTGTAAACACCTGGTCCACACTCCCCCCTACCTTTCTAAAGCCTCCTTGTTCATCTGCTATCCTATTCTCCATCTTACTCTTAATTCTTTCAATAATAACTCTACCATACACTTTACCAGGTATACTCAACAGACTTTTTTTTTTTATTATTATCACACTGGCCGATTCCCACCAAGGCAGGGTGGCCCGAAAAAGAACAACTTTCACCATCATTCACTCCATCACTGTCTTGCCAGAAGGGTGCTTTACACTACAGTTTTTAAACTGCAACATTAACACCCCTCCTTCAGAGTGCAGGCACTGTACTTCCCATCTCCAGGACTCAGCAGCAGACTTATCCCCATATAATTTTTGCACTCTCTTTTGTCCCCTTTGCCTTTATACAAAGGAACTATGCATGCTCTCTGCCAATCCCTAGGTACCTTACCCTCTTCCATACATTTATTAAATAATTGCACCAACCACTCCAAAACTATATCCCCACCTGCTTTTAACATTTCTATCTTTATCCCATCAATCCCGGCTGCCTTACCCCCTTTCATTTTACCTACTGCCTCACAAACTTCCACCACACTCACAACTGGCTCTTCCTCACTCCTACAAGATGTTATTCCTCCTTGCCCTATACCCGAACTCACAGCTTCCCTATCTTCATCAACATTTAACAATTCCTCAAAATATTCCCAATACCTCTAACTCTCCATTTAATAACTCTCCTCTCCTATTTTTAACTGATAAATCCATTTGTTCTCTAGGCTTCCTTAACTTGTTAATCTCACTCCAAAACTTTTTCTTATTTTCAACAAAATTTGTTGATAACATCTCACCCACTCTCTCATTTGCTCTCTTTTTCTCCATATACTCTTCCCTCCTTGCATCACTTGTACTTTGTAAAAACTTCTCATATGCTAACTTTTTCTCCCATACTACTCTCTTTACATCATCATTTCACCAATCGCTCCTCTTCCCTCCTGCACCCACTTTCCTGTAACCACAAAGTTGTGCTGAACACTCTAACACTACATTTTTAAACCTACCCCATACCTCTTCGACCCCATTGCCTATGCTCTCATTAGCCCATCTATCCTCCAATAGCTGTTTATATCTTACCCTAACTGCCTCCTCTTTTAGTTTATAAACCTTCACCTCTCTCTTCCCTGATGCTTCTATTCTCCTTGTATCCCATCTACCTTTTACTCTCATTGTAGCTACAACTAGAAAGTGATCTGATATATCTGTGGCCCCTCTATAAGCATATACATCCTGAAGTCTACTCAACAGTCTTTTATCTACCAATACATAATCCAACAAACTACGTACTGTCATTTCGCCCTACATCATATCTTGTATACTTATTTATCCTCTTTTTCTTAAAATATGTATTACCTATAACTAAACCCCTTTCTATACAAAGTTCAATCAAAGGGCTCCCATTATCATTTACACCTGGCACCCCAAACTTACCTACCATACCCTCTCTAAAAGTTTCTCCTACTTTAGCATTCAGGTCCCCTACCACAATTACTCTCTCACTTGGTTCAAAGGCTCCTATACATTCACTTAACATCTCCCAAAATCTCTCTCTCTCTCTCCTCTACATTTCTCTCTTCTCCAGGTGCATACACGTTTATTATGACCCACTTTTCGCATCCAACCTTTACTTTAATCCACATAATTCTTGAATTTACACATTCATATTCTCTTTTCTCCTTCCATAACTGATCCTTCAACATTACTGCTACCCCTTCCTTTGCTCTAACTCTCTCAGATACTCCAGATTTAATCCCATTTATTTCCCCCCACCGAAACTCCCCTACCCCCTTCAGCTTTGTTTCGCTTAGGGCCAGGACATCCAACTTCTTTTCATTCATAACATCAGCAATCATCTGTTTGTCATCCGCACTACATCCATGCACATTCAAGCATCCCAGTTTTATAAAGTTTTTCTTCTTCTCTTTTTTAGTAAATGTCTACAGGAGAAGGGGTTATTAGCCCATTGCTCCCGGCATTTTAGTCGCCTCATATGACACGCATGGCTTACGGAGGAAAGATTCTCTTCCACTTCCCCATGGACAATAGAAGAAATAAAGAAGAACAAGAGCTATTTCGAAAAACGAGAAAAACCTAGATGTATGTATATATATATATGCATGTGCGTGTCTGTGAAGTGTGACCAAAGTGTAAGTAGGAGTAGCAAGATATCCCTGTTATCTAGCGTGTTTGTGAGACAGAAAAAGACACCAGCAATCCTACCATCATGCAAAACAGCTACAGGTTTCTGTTTCACAGTCATCTGGCAGGACGGTAATACTTCCCTGGGTGGTTGCTGTCTACCAACCTACTACCTATTTACAAATATATACAGAAGAAATGGTTACTAGCCCCTTCCTTGCTCCTGGCATTGTAGTCGCCTGTTACTACACACGTGACTTATGGAGGAAGGATTCTATAATAAGTTTTGTTTTGTATTAACACTTGGGTCGTTTCCCACAAGGCTGGGCGACCCGTCAACGAAGAAACACACTCGTCGTCTTTCACTCCATCGCTGTCTGTCTTGCCAGAGGCATGCCTTCCCTACAGTTAAAAAACTGCAACATATCAACACTCCTCCTTCAGAGTGCAGACAATGCATTTCCCACCTCAAGGACTCAAGTCCAGCTAACCGGTTTTACTGAATCCCTTTAGAAATGATACTTTCCTCACATTCCAATGACAAGTCAAATCATAAAAACCATTCATCTCCAATTGCTCCTATCTAGCACGCTCGCATGTGCTTGGTGCAAGTCCAAGCCCCTCGCACACAAAAACCTCCTAACCTCCTCCCTCCAACCTTTCCTAGGCCAACCCCTACCCCCACCTTTCTTCCACTGCAGATTTATATGCCCTCAAAGTCATTCCATTTTCTTCCAGTCTCTCTAAATGTCTAAGGCACCTCAGCAACCCCTTCTCTGACCACTGAATAAAACTTTTAGTAACCCCGCACCTCCTTTTAATCCCCAAACTACAGATTCTCTGCATTATATTCACCACACATTGCCCTCAGACATGACATCTCCACCCTTCTCCTTGTTGCAGCATTCATGACCCATGCTTCACACCCATATATGAGTGTGGGTATAACAATACCTTCATACATTTCCCTCTTTGCTTCCACATACAAAGTTCTTTGTCTCCACACACTCCTCGCCCTTTTCCCATCCTCAGTTGTACGATTCACGTCGTCTTCCGCTAACGAGTCCACTCCCAAATATCTGAAGACATTCGCCTCCTCATCCAAACTCTTTCCCTCCAATCTAATATCCACTTATTCATTGCCTAAATTTTTGTTATCCTTATCGCCTTGCTCTTTCCTACATTTCTCAGTAGTACCAGTAACCAGTTACTAGTATCAGTAGTGACTCACTACCAACCATCTGTGTCAATCATTTGTTATTATTCACTGTTGCATCTGACCTTGGCATGTTTTTGAATGCCACTCACTCCTAGACTTCATTCGTGAGGCAGTCTAAAGATAGGGAGCAGAGATGGGCGAGCGGCGTTCAAAAACACGCAGCAAAGGTCAGCCGCAACAGTGAATAACGAGGGATTCACACAGACGGTTGGTAGTGAGTCACTACTGACACCGGTAACTGGTATGGTACTACTAAAACGTTCACTTTTAATTTCCCTCTTTTACACGACCTACCAAACTCGTTTGCCAACCTCTGCAGCTACATTTTTAATTAAAAACTTGTTGTCACTGGGAGTTGGCTACATGTATTATTCCCATGGAGAATTGCTAAGCCTGCAGAGGTTATTCAGTAACCGACAAACAACATGTAATCTGACTTTATATAAAATAGTGGAGGGCTGTTTTAATTCCTTAAATCAAAAGCCCTTGAAGATATCCACTTAGAGGGTAGTTGACAATGCAAAGAAACACACACAAAAATAAAGATAAGAAATGCTCTATATTTTTAGTGTGTTACTGAGGTCCTCTTGAGCAGACTCGTGAAAAAGACCTCTGCAGTGAGGCAAAATATATGTATGCTATTCGTAAGACAAAGGAAATCCTACAAGAGAAAAACAGTAAGAATGGTAGTCAGTATATGTACACCTCCAGATAAAGTATTTATTATGCTATGTTGTACTATTCTTATATTCTGTCTTATTTATTCCATGCAGGCTATTACATTCATTGCGAAGTACATACTTAACCTGCATGGGTCATATGGACCTTAGAGAATGGAAGGTAATCAGGTCTGATGCCAAGGGGGAACAAATCTTTTAATGGTTCTGTTTATTACCTTCCCCATGGCCAGTCTCAGACCAGGCTTCCTAGGTTGAAAATGATGTGTATAGTGAATGTAAGCAGAGGTTTGCAACACACACCTGTCATTTTACCTGTTCATGAGACAAAGTACAGAACATCAATCCAACCTCAGTTGTAATGCCTTAATTTGTTTTTTGTATACCTTTTTTTGTCCATGAATATAAGCAAATAATAATTGATGCTCCTGTAGTTTTAAGTCAGGCTTAAGCTTGCCCAAAATACTACTCTGTATAACCATGGGCTTGATCCGTGCAGAATCAATTTAAAATTACTAGTCAATGCGACAGGTTCGAATCAACGAACTTGGACGAGAGACAAGAGAGCGAATGCACCGGGCCGTGTGGCCGGTACAAACTGAACGAGATTCTATTTCGCAGTCATCTGACAGGATGGTAGTTCCTCCCTCGATGGCTGCTACCAATCTATAACCTGTGAGCATTGGTTCTTTGGATTAATCTCCATCCTTTCACAAGCAGCAAAAGACCACCTGTGAAATGTCTAAACATGGCTTCACTTGTACTCTGCATAACCATGGCCTTAAACACAGACTCCAGTGTCACCTATTTCTGTATCAACACTGCATCATGTTGAAATAAACTTGGACATATAAATTTATATCTACCAACATAAAATAATAACGTACGTTCAAGAAGAGTACGTACGTACGTACTTTTCGTGAAGAGTACGTACGAGCGTGAAGAGCACGTCAATTTATGAAGAGTACGTACGAGCACGAAGAGCACGTAAATATACGAAGAGTACATACGAGCACAAAGAGCACGTAAATTCGTGAAGAGTACGTACGGGCATGAAGAGTCTCTGGGATGAACAAGGCTTGTAGAGTTTCCTCCATGCTAATGCATCTTGTCCTGGTGGGAAGGTGATGCTGTGAATGTTTTGAGGTAGATTCTCTCCCTCACTTGTGCTGGCCATGATGCATGCTGTAACATAACAACCACTATGACAGAATTTGATAAGACAAGTGAAAGCCAAATTTCAAAGCATCTCTTAGAAATGGAAAAATGGTTGGCAAAAGCATTTCAGAATTTTTGGGGATCATTTATCAGAGCCAAATTTAAAAAAAAAATGATAGAAAAAGTCACACACAGGAGAGAAACATTATGATGGTCCATCGTGCATCATTGTCAACAATCAAGAAGCGATCGAAGCTTTGTCATAAGGCTCCTCCACTAAGTGGAGGCTACTGGCATATTGTTTCAGCCACAGTATTTTGACTTATTATTCTCCTTTAGAAAAAACACAAGGGTCTTACCAGAGGCTCATGTTGAGAACATTTCTGACATACAGTCAGGTTTCAACATAATGAACTAATAGGGGGAATTTTCCAAGCATCTTACATCAGAAAAATGTAAAACCAAAAAAGGACTAAAGTATGTATTCTACTATATAACTAATATAGTACACTGCAGTAGCCTGGAACCTAACCTGTTGTATAAGTGGGGCTCTCCTGTATTGCAGTAGCCTGGAACCTAACCTGTTTTATAAGTGGGGCTCTCCTGTACTGCAGTAGCCTGGAACCTAACCTGTTGTATAAGTGGGCCCCTCCTGTACTGCAGTAGCCTGGAACCTAACCTGTTGTATAATTGGGCCCCTCCTGTACTGCAGCAGCGTGGAACCTAACCTGTTGCGTAAGTGGGGGCCTCCTATACTGCAGTAGCCTGAAAGATAAGAAGGAAAACTGCAACAGGTCTACTGACCCATGCAGAGCAGGTCCATGTCCCCCCCCCCAGACTAGCCCAATGACCCACCCCCTGGATTAGCCTAATGACCCACCCAGTCTGGCCACCTCCACTCAAGGAAGGAGCATGGCACCAGACCCAGCAGCACAAGCTAGTCAGGTCCAATTCACACCCACTCATGTATTTATCTAACCTATTTTTAAAACTACACAACGTTTTAACCTGAATATCTGTACTCGGGAGTTTGTTCTACTCATAACCTGCTGTACTAGTGGGGCCCTCCTAGGAGGGCTGTAATTTGACATTACTATGGTTACAGTAATGCCAAGGTACAGCAGTGTCAATTTACAGCAGTGTCAAGTTACAGTAGTGTCAAGTTACAGTAGTGTCAAGTTACAGCAGGGTCAAGTTATACACAAATGCACCTACATAGTCATGAGGATACTCAGCAACTACTGAAACTATTATGACCACTGACTAGTATCTAACTATCTAACAGTTATAATTATAACCATTATTTTTAAAGGGGTGGATAGGTAAACCAGTGGAAGGCCTCAGTCAGATGACCAAAAGCTCCAAGGATGTTAGTGGCTTTCTTTGTATTTCTTTCTTTCTTTCAACACATCGGCCGTATCCCACCGAGGCGGGATGGCCCAAAAGGAAAAACATAAGTTTCTCCTTTTACATTTAGTAATATATACAGGAGAAGGGGTTACTAGCCCCTTGCTCCCGGCATTTTAGTCACCTCTTACAACACGCATGGCGTACGGAGGAAGAATTCTGTTCCACTTCCCCATAGAGATCAGAGGAAATAAAATAGAAGAAAACCCAGAGGGGTATGCATATATACGCTTGTACATGTATGTGTAGTGTGACCTAAGTGTAAGTAGAAGTAGCAAGATGTAACTGAAATCTTGCATATTCATGAGACAGAAAAAAGGACACCAGCAATCCTACCATCATGTAAAACAATTACAGGCTTTCGTTTTACACTCGCTTGGCAGGACGGTCGTACCTCCCTGGGCAGTTGCTGTCTACCAACCTACTACCTAGGTTCTTTGTATTTAACAATATTTTATAACACGTAAATCACACATTTTATATTAGGCAAAGAAATAAAATCTAATAGCATTCGAAGACCCGTGTCAGGAAACACATCCTGTTTCCTGACAAACCCTATATAAGCTAACCTCGGAGTAGAGGTATAATACGTACTCTGTTAACGACGTTATGTTGTGAACATTTGAAATATATTTGTACAATAAAACAGAAAACCCATGGCAAGTGAGTCATATTTGTATAATATAATTCAGTCTGGATGAGCATGCAAACAAGCCAGGCCAGAGGTGAACCTACTGGAGTAACAAAAACATTCAAAATCTGTCTAAGGTAAAGTAGAGGTCTTCATGAGATAAATTTTGAGTACTTATCTGATAAGCTTCAAACGGAACAAAAAGACGCAATACTGTGTCTGGAACAACGCAAATAACCCACATGTAGGAGAATGAAAATTACAAAGCAGTTTCAGTCCAAAATGAATGCATAAGTGTCTTTCTATGTGCTTCATCTCTTCAATGTTGATAACTTAAAAAGTAACTTGAAAATTAATATACTGCTGTATTTTGGGATACTGGTTTCTCTGTAATATTAAGAGAATATCTATGCAATTAAGTTTCCAAGCTGGTGTTTCTTATGGGGGTTAAATTAGTGTTGCACTGTGTATGTCCTAATTTGCCACTTTTAATATGAACACGGAATTGAGGTTAAGCAATACAAACTGGGATGTCTTTCTCGGATCACCAAAGTACAAGGGATTGGGGTTATGCAATACTGCAATACCTTAATTTGGATTGCTAGAGTACAAGGGACTGGTTACCTGGAGGTTATTCCGGGGATGAACGCCCCCGCGGCCCGGTCCATGACCAGGCCTCCCGATTGATCAGGGCCTGATCAACTAGGCTGTTACTGCTGGCCATACGCAGTCCAACGTACGAGCCACAGCCCGGCTGATCTGGCACTGACTTTAGGTATCTGTCCAGCTCTCTCTTGAAGGCAGCCAGCCAGCCAGCCAGGTGTTTATTGGCAATTCCCCTAATGCTTGATGGGAGGCTGTTGAACAGTTTTGGGCCCCGGACACTTATGGTGTTTTCTCTTAGTGTACCAGTGGCGCCCCTACTTTTTATTGGGGTCATTTTGCATCGCTTGCCCAGTCTTTTACTTTCGTAGGGAGTGATTTCTGTGTGCAGATTTGGGACCATTCCTTCCAAGATTTTCCAAGTGTAGATTATGATATATCTCTCCCTCCTGCGTTCCAACGAGTACAAGTCAAGTGCTTCCAAGCGTTCCCAGTAGTTAAGGTGCTTGACAGAACTTATACGTGCAGTAAAGGATCTCTGTACACTCTCTAGATCTGCGATTTCACCTGCTTTGAATGGAGATGTTAATGTACAGCAGTATTCCAGCCTAGAGAGAACAAGTGATTTGAAAAAGATCATCATGGGCTTGATATCTCTCGTTTTGAAAGTTCTCATTATCCATCCTATCATTTTCTTTTCACGTGCGATCGTGGCACTGTTGTGATCCTTGAAAGTGAGATCCTCAGACATTACTACTCCCAGGTCCCTTACATTATTTTTCTGCTCTATTGTATGGCCGGAGTCAGTAGTATACTCTGTTCTAGTTATTATCTCCTCCAGTTTTCCATAACAGAGTAGTTGGAATTTGTCCTCATTGAACATCATATTGTTTACTGTTGCCCACTGGAAATTTTTTTTTTATATCTTCTTGGAGGTTAACTGCGTCCTGAGCAGATGACAGCCTCATGCAGATCCTAGTATCATCTGCAAAGGATGATACGGTGCTGTGGTGTATATCTCTGTTTATGTCTGATATGAGGATAAGGAATAAGATGGGGGCGAGTACTGTGCCTTGTGGAACAGAGCTCTTTACTATGGCAGCCTCCGATTTAACTCTGTTGACCACTACTCTTTGTGTTTGATTTGTTAGGAAGTTGAAGATCCATCTCCCCACTTTCCCAGTTATTCCTTTAGCACGTATTTTATGGGCTATTACGCCATGATCGCATTTGTCAAATGCTTTTGCAAAGTCTGTGTATATTACATCTGCATTCTGATTTTCTTCCAGTGCATCCAAGGCCATGTCATAGTGATGCAGTAGTTGTGAGAGGCAGGAGCGACCTGCCCTGAACCCATGTTGCCCTGGATTGTGCAGATTTTGGGAATCCAGGTTATTTGCAATCCTACTTCTTAGCACTCTTTCAAAGCTTTTTATGATGTGGGACGTCAGAGCTATTGGTCTATAGTTCTTAGCTAATGCTTTGCTGCCACCTTTATGGAGTGGGGCTATATCCATTGTTTTAATTGACTGTGGAATTTCACCCATGTCCAAGCTCCTCCTTCATAGTGTACTTAGGGCACACGAGAGGGGTTTCTTGCAGTTCTTAATGAAAACAGAGTTGTACGAGTATGGGCCCGGGGCTGAGTGCATAGGCATGTTGTCAATGGCTTTTTCGAAATCTATCGGAGTTAGGGTAATGTCGGAAATCTGGCATACATTTATGGAGTTTTGAGGCTCATTTATGAAGAAATCATTTGGGTCGTCGATCCTCAGACCGATTAGTGGTTCACTAAACACAGAGTCGTACTGGGATTTCAATATTTCACTCATTTCCTTGTTGTCATCTGTGTAAGTCACATCCTGTCTGAGTAAGGGCCCGATACTAGATGTGGTATTTGCCTTGTTTTTGGCATATGATAAGAAATATTTTGAATTTCTTTCAATTTCACTAATAGCTTTAAGCTCCTCCTGCCTCTCCTGGTTCCTGTAAGAGTCATTTATCTTAAGTTCGATAGTTTCCACTTCCCTGGTCAGCGCGTCCTTTCGTGTATCACATATTCTAGCACTCCTGAGGAGCTCAGTGACTCTTCGTCGTCTTCTGTAGAGGGAGCGTCTTTTTCTCTCCAGTTTACTCTTGCTCTTCTTCTTTCTTAGGGGAATATGCCTAGAACATGCTTCGGCTACCAGGAAGTTGATCTTTTCAAGGCACTGGTTTGGATCCATGTCATGTAAGACATCTTCCCAACATGTTTCGTTTAGGACATGGTTTACCTGGTCCCAGTTGATGTTCTTGTTATTGAAATTGTATTTTGTGAAGACACCTTCACAGGTACATGCATTCTGCTGTTCAGGACCCGTATGCATGTATGTTTGGACTTTGATTAGATTGTGATCGGAATTAGTTGTTTTTGATATTCTTATGTCTCTTATCATGTCCTCATTATTTGTGAAGATAAGGTCAAGTGTGTTTTCTAGTCTTGTTGGCTCCACTATCTACTGGCTTAAGGTGTGTTTTTTGCAGAGACTTAGTAACTCATGTGTGTGTGACCTTTCATCTGCGCTACCTCCGGGGATTGTTTCAGCTATAACATTATTTGCTACATTCTTCCATTTTGTATGCCTTAGGTTGAAATCACCAAGCAGTAAGATGTTTGGGGATGGAGCTGGAAGGTTTTCCAAACAGTAATTGATTTTCAGTAGCTGTTCCTTGAACTGTTTTGAGGTTGCATCTAGTGGCTTGTATACAACCAAAATGACTAGGTTTTGGTTCTCGATGTTTATTGATAGAACTTCAACTACCTCATTTGTGGTGTTCAGCAAGTCCGTGCAGATAAGGGACTCTGACATACAGGCCAACCCCCGCTTGTTGCCTGTTTTTTCTGTCACATCTAAAAAGGTTGTAACCACTTATCCATATTTCACTGTCAAAGTGATCTTTTGTGCGAGTCTCTGTGAAGGCTGCAAACACTGCATTAGACTCCACTAGAAGTCCACTGATAAAAGGTATTTTATTGTTGGTGGATGGTTTAAGGCCCTGTATATTAGCAAATATGAACGAGGTTGTATTCTGTGTTTGTTGGGGGATTTTGTTATTGGCATCAGTAGTTATAATTCTGGAGGGCCATGGTTGGCCACTGGCTGTGCCTCCAGTTCAACAAGGCTCCAAGGTGGTGGACTATTTTTGTTATTTCCTTCGATTTTCTTTTTTCGTTTCCTGCCACTAAAAAATCACCTGGAGTTGGGTTGTCGTAGCTACTATTGTTTGTCTTGTGGGGTCCGTGCCTCCTGGTCCCTTTTAGATGTTATGCAGGGCACTCGATGTTGTAACACTGCTTCTGGGAGGACCGAGGAGTGGCACATTTTTGGGTGAAAGAAAGTACAGGAAGGAGAATGACACTCCTTTAGACAGGAGGTCGCTACATTTTTTGGGATAGTCAAAGTTAAATGTCCCATTTTTTTCCCCTGTTATTCCATGCTTACAGATGCCCCAAGCATAATATTTGCACAGATTCACCTTTGGTTGAGAATTGTTGGGAGGTGTGTTGTCAATTTCTGCAGGTTCTGGGACTGCACTATAATCCTTAGTATCCAAGCCAGGGCCACCCCATCTTGGATTCCATCTACTTTCCACAGTAGAGGAAGGAGGAGGAGACTCCTCTCCAACATCTGTACTGTGGGCCATGGTCTTGTGCAATGATGGTTGTATATTTACTGTTTTTGTGGTTTGAGTAGTGTCCCTAGGAGAGTCTGGGCTAGCAGTGGGGCTGGGTCTGGGTCAGCGGCTGGGCCTGGGCCAGCACCAGCACTGTGGGTATTAGTGCTATGACTGGGGGATGGGTCTGGCTTAGCACCATGTGGGTGACTAGATAGTTTCGAGTCATGTGTTGTGGTATGGACATTCTGCATTTTCTGATACACTATCTCTTGCTACCATGTTTTATATATTTTTGGTAGACTATCCAAGAGGTCATCCTTGTTTTCTTGATTATTTTTATCATTTATTACTCTCCTTAGTACCTTCCTGATACCTGCCCAAAGTTTTGCATCTTTATTGCACAAACATATAATTTTATATCTTGAATTTATATAGTCTATGCTGGTCAATAGTTTTTATTTTCCCTCTATCATTTATGCTTAAGTTTAACTACCTGGCAAGGGTATATAATTGGGGTAGGCGGATGCCAGGGTCTTTTAATTTACAGTTGTTTTGTCATAAGATTTGGAAGTCATGTGACGGGTTAGGGTGACAGGTGTTTTTATGATTTGTGCGCTCATATTTCAGTTTTTGTAAAATGGCTTATGGTAATTATTAGGGTGTACTGTTTTGGTTTGTATTTTTTTTTTTTTTTTTTTCATTTTGGCTCCAGTAAAATAAAAAAAAAAAGGCTATGAACGAATAAAACTAGATTGATGGTGGTTTTTGATTGATATACATTTTATACGTACATTGGCACATGGGTTCTATACTAGTAAAGTTTGCATACTGGAATATATAGCGAGTTCAAAAGGTTGTTAATGTACTGGTAATTAAAGTTTTCACTGGATAGGTGATTATGTGTATGGTGTGAAGAGGAATAATATCTGCAGGGGGGGGGAGGTTGAGCGAGTCTAAGTT